>NC_143055.1:54174926-54325882 GCF_052426305.1 Pelodiscus sinensis | reverse complement strand
CGGCCAGCTGACAGCCCAGCTGTCAGCTGGCCGCGCGCTCCACTCTGCTCCCCCCCCCCCCGTCTGCAGACCAGGGGGAGGGGGAGCAGAGCGGAGCAGAGCAGAGCGGCTGGGCTGTCAGCTGGCCGCGCGTTCTGCCGCTCTGCTCTGCTCCCCCTCCCCCTCCCCCTCCCCCTGGTCTGCAGACCAGGGGGAGAGGGAGCAGAGCGGAGCACGCGGCCAGCTGACAGCCCAGATGCGTCTGGGCTGTCAGCTGGCCGCGCGTTCCGCTGCTCTGCTCTACTCTGCTCCCCCTCCCCCTGGTCTGCAGACCTGGGGGACGGGGAGCAAAGCAGAGCAAAGCCACGGAGCCCGAGGGCAGCAGGATAGCCACGGCGCGTCTGGGCTGTCCCGCTGCCCCCGTGCTCCGCGGCTTTGCTCCGGACGCCTGTGGTACAGCAGCTGGGGCGCTGCCGGTTAGTCCCGTAGCGCCGCTCTGGGTGCCACTGGACCAACCCAGCAGCACCCCAGCTGCTCTGCCCCAGGTGTCCCCTAGTCAGCAGCTGCTGAAAATGACCAGTGGCTGACTACAGGAAGCCCCTGCCCCGGGCTTCCTGGAATCAGCAGCTGATCAGTTTCAGCAGCAGCTGACTTGGGGATGCCTGGGGTTCTTAAGTTGAATCTGTATGTAAGTCAGAACTGGCGTCCAGATTCAGCCACTGTTGAAACTGATCAGTTTCAGCAGCGGCTGAATCTGGACTCCAGTTCCGACTTACATACAGATTCAACTTAAGAACAAACCTACAGTCCCTATCTTGTACGTAACCCGGGGACTGCCTGTATAATACTTAGTAAACAACAGCAGTGAGAGACAAGAAATCAGTGAACCAGAATTGGTGTGCTGGAGACTAGGCCTAATTAGTGGACAAAATAATAAAGGCATGGGCTATTTCACTCAACATTCCTTTGTGAGTTCTTTAAAAAAAAACCCACTATGGGGAGAAAAAACTGGCTACTAGATCAAGTTTCACCACCATAACTGCCAGTCTCATGATCTCCTGAGACCCCAGGCCTTCAACATCCTGTTTCTGAGAGGTGTCCTATCCAGAACAGGCAAAAAGGTACCCAGATGACATCACCATCTGCACTGGCTCCAGCTGCATCCCAAACATCATCTGGGATGAAATGGGATCAGACTTTAGCAACAACAGTGTCGGGCCATTGCAACTAACTTCTTCTCTTTGCCCCAAAAGGGATTGATATTGCCATCGTTGATACCAACTTGGAAACTATGAAACAATGGATATATCCTAACAAAAACTCTCTCTAGCTGAAGAGAAAAAGAGAACAAGAAATACTGTTAAAGCAAAAGACTTATTTAATACTTCACATTTCAAATGTTTTAATTGTTTGTCCTTTTCTTTATCTGTAATAAAAGGCTAAAATGATTTTAATGTTGTTTGCCATGGTACTTTATTAACACTATTTAAATGTTGGACACTGACTGAGTTATGTCACCTTTGGAACATCTAAGCCCTGATCTACACTAGACAGTTGTTTCAAATTAACCCCCCTCATTTAGAAATAACAGGTGCAGCATCCACACTACCAAGCCCATTATTTCAAAATAGAAGGCAGGTTGTTTCAAAATAAACTCCTGCTTTCCATGAGGAATAATGTTTATTTCAAAATAGTGGTAATGTGAACATTCCTGTGCTGCTATTTTGAAAAAGCTACCTCCCCAAGTCATTCAAAGTAGTTACTTCCCAGTGCTTCCTAGGTTCTAAGTCGAGGTAGCGTGTCCACATGAATTTAGTCCGAGACAGGCTCCCTTTAAGGCTTCCTTGTAGTGTGGACACGCTATTTCAAAATAGTTATTCTTGGAGTTATTATTTCACAATATGTTACTTGAAAATAATTTCTTGGTGGACATGCCCTAAATTAATACAACAGTTATCACAGCCTATAATTAACTGTGTCCAATACTTCATATAAGACCGTGTTCTCAGTTGCTCATAATTTTGCTAAGCTTTACCATTCCACCTGAAATTTCCCATAGCACATGTCTACCTCAGGCTGATGTCTTGGAAAATTCAGCTGAAACATTTTCTGAGAGTGAGGCTGTGGACAAAACATACTTACCCCCACTGAAAAATTCTAGTGATCTCTTTTGAGAAGCTATAGCTTTGGAGAAGGGATGTAAAATTTGGCAGGCCTTTATGTCAAGAATGAACTTTTTGTCTATTCCATGGATAATCCACCTAAATTAAGCCCAATTATAAGCCTTTGAAAATGTGCAATCTGCACATACTTAGCAGATTTATTAAAGTTTTACAACTACATTCCCTGAACAATCAGCTAGCAGTGAGCCTGCTCCAAAACCTGGAACAGCAGGATTTTCTTTACAATTGCAGAGCTGCTGCAGAGCCAGCTGCTGCTAGGTATCAGTGTTCTCTGTAAACTGATTGTATCCCTTTGGTATATATGATTATGACAGTTTTCTTCCACAATTTGATCTGAGGAAGTGGGTCTGGCCCATGAAAGCTCATCACCTAATAAACCATCCTGTTAGTCTTTAAAGTGCTGCATAGTCCTGTCTTTTGTTTCAGCAAGACCAGACTAACACGGCTACATCTCTATTACGACTCTATAAACTGTGTGCTCGTGCCGCAGCTTAGGATAGATTCTGATGCTGCCCAGATGATTAGCAGAGTGCCCAAAGCCAGGGTTTTTGTTGTTGTTGAGATTGTTTCACAGATGCCTACATGCACAGAAAAAATTATTCCACACATGGACGAAAATAATCTGTATATCAATGGAAAAGATTAGAGGGAACATTGCTATGTATCAGAATTGAGTACCCATGCTGGCAGTGTGGAGGGTAAAGCGGATTAATTCAGATGCAGAGGGAACAAGAAGTAGACAAAAAGGGCAAAAGAACAGATCAGAATAAAGATCCTTAAGCAAGATTATGGCTACAGGATGGCAGGGTTGGGGAGAGAGAAATCAGATCTGGGAAGATAGAATCCTGGTGGGGTAAGCAGGAGCTAAGATAGAGTAAAAAGACTGGGACTGCCTGGGCAAGGTCACGAGCAAGGAGCCAGAAAGGAAAACTTGGTGGAGAGAGCAATACTGAGATAAAATGAGGAGCTGGGGAAGGGGCAGACAGACTGGGAATGACTAGAGTGGGGAGAAAAAGGGAGGAGAAGAGACAACAGATAAGATAAGGAGATAAAGTGCGAGAAGAGAACTGGGATTGGCTGATCAACATAATGAACAACGAATTTAGGGTGTCTCTAGACTACAGGATTTTTTTTAAAAAAGTGGCCTTTTTTTGAAAAAACTTCTCCTGCATCTAGAATGCTGCTGCGTTCTTTCGAAAGTAAATCAAAAGAACACGGCAGTTTTTTTGACCGTGGAAAACCTCGTTTTACGAGGAATAATGCCTATTTTTGAAAGTGGTCTTTTGAAAAACGGCGCTATATAATGCAAACTGTGCTTTTTCGAAAGAGAGCATCCAGACTGCCTGGGTGCTCTCTTTCGAAAAAGCGGCTTTCTTTTTCAAACGTTGTAGTCTAGACGCTCTTTTTCGAAAGAGGCCTTTTTGACAGTATCTTTCAAAAAAGCCTCTTTCGAAAGAGGCTTGCAGTCTAGATGTAGCCTTAGTGAATGAAACAGATTAGGAGTAGGAGCCATTGAGGAAGGGGATGTGAATGGTGAGGGAGTGTGACTAGAGCAGAGCGAGAAGTGAGGTGAACCAGTGAACTGAATTTGGGATGAGAAGTCTGAGGAGTGGATACCAAGACTAGCTTGATGAGGAGAATAGAACAGAGATAAGGACCAAAAGGGTGGGGAAAAAACTAAATGGGAACAAGAACACATTAGACGGGATCAGGCACAAGGGGTGTGTCTAGACTACCTAGTTTTGTCGACAAAAGTGGACTTTTGTCGACAAAACAATACCAGCGTCTACACTACCGCGGAGTTCTGTCGACATAACGTCGACAGAACTCCGCGGTTTTGTCGACGCTGGTATACCTCATTTTACGAGGCATAACACTTTCTGTCGACAGAACTCTGTCGACAGAAGGTGTTATTGCCTGTAACACTGCGTCCAGACTACGGAGTTCTGTCGACAAAGCGCGGTAGTCTAGACAAAACTTCGGTCGACAAAACGCGGTAGTCTAGACATACCCACGGAGAAGAGCTTGGGGCAAATGATCATAAAAGTCTGTGCCTTCTGGAGCACAGTTCCCTCCAGAGCCTGCAACTGAACCACAATTCCTGAGTTTCACCATTCCCTGAATTAGAACCATCAGTTACTCTGTTAGCTGCAAGTGGCAAATGTCTGTGCAGAGGACCTAAATATTCTAATCCTGCTCATGAACCATCCAGGTATTGATAGGAAATTATGTAACAATATGCTAAAAGTACATTATTAAAGGTTGTAAAGTCCAACACTCAAAAGTTAGGAAATGCTAGAAATAAGGTTATCTGTCAATCTTAATTTCACTTCTAATTTGAATGCATGATGATAGTCTATTAAATTATATGATCACATTGTGTTTCTCCCCCTGCTCCATGCACAGAACTCCAGCCTTTCAGTTTATGGGAAAGGAGTGTTCTAACCAATTGGGAGCCCCGGGCGACTGCCTGGCATGCCTGTAGGGTTGCCAGATGGTTTAAAAAAATACCAGACAACAATGTGTCAAGCAAAACACACACAAAAAGCCAAAATGCAGTCACCCCCTGAAAATGGTGGCCCCGGGTGACCACCTGGCTTGCCCGCCCCTAAGATTGGCTCTGGTTCTGAGGATCAGTCAAGTTTGTGTAGCAAAGGGGGCTGTTTGTAGGACTTCTGCCTCATTTGTAGCATAAGTTGGAAGATGTTGAATGAGACAGGAGAACCCACTTCTCAGTGAAGAAAAAGAAAGGATAGTCTCATGGTTAAAAAAGCTGAATGCTTTTCTGGGGAATTTGATTTTATCCCTGCCTCTGGCCAGAGTTTCTGTGTGATGCTGGGCAAATTACTTAAATGAAACTTTTCTCAGTTGCTCACTGACTGTTCCTCATTTTCTGGGTGTGCAACTTGATACCTTGGTGTCTGATCTGCACAAGTACTCAACCTTTCAGTTGAAGTAATTGATTACTGTGCTTTGAACATGAAAGTATTACATAATGAAAAAAAGTACTTTGCAAAATCAGGTCCTAAGTATGTCAAATTAGGCATCCAAAAATTAGTAGATATGTTTAAATGTAATCTTTCTGTGCCTCAACTCCCCACTGTAAAATTTAGATAGACCTACTCCCCCACATCTCATAATAGTGTTGAAAGTAAATGAATATTTGTGAAGAACACTGATGCTATGCAGATGAGCACCACACAAAACCCACACAAAGTATTTTTAAGTATTATTTAGTCTATAGAGCAAGGTTTGACTAGTATGTATGTAGTAAATAATGCCTATGCTGATATAATGAACAAAGAGAAAACAAAATATTGAATAGTCCCTCATTAATCAAGCACCATCCGTCCTGGAAATTGAAAGAGGGAGTGGTTCTTAAGTAAAAAGTAGTAATGTGATTTTATAAGAAAAGTCTGTATAATGATGCATACACATGCACAAGGTAGCTAAATGAAGACTACATATGTGACTTTAATTTTGGCATGTCTTAACTTTAAGTGCTTGACTTTTCATCCTTAATGTCCTTTTCAGTTTACTTTTTTAGTTGTAATATGCATTTATTTTCGTTAAGCATATATAATAATTAACAGCAGTCAAATAGTATTGCCCATACAAGATTATTTAGTAAGCAGTGTTCTTATGACCCCTACAATCAGTGCTCAAGTGTTTTTCAACTCCATGGCTACAGATTGCCATGGCATAATAGCATTCCAGAATTTGAACTTCAATTTTTTTTAAAAAAGTGTTGCTAGCTAATGGAAATAAATGTTTTCAAGACTGAATGTGAACTGATGCAGCATCACTTGCCTACGGCTTTGTGTACTTATCAAACACTGTAGTTAATCCACCTGCCCAAGAAGCAAAAGCTAGGTCAATGGAAGAAATATTCCACTGACCTAGAACTGTCTGGAGAGTGGGTTAGGTCAGCATAGTCACATCTCTCAGGGGTGAGAATTTCCCTGGAGAAATGTGACTATGCTGATTGTAAGTTTCCAGTATAGAACAGCCCTAAGCCTCAAAAGAGCTTAGAACAATAGCTCAGATATGAAGACCCAACTGATCTCATTCATTCTCACATAAAACTCAGATTCCATTATGACAGTATTTGGCAGTTTTAAAGATGCCATGAAATCCTGTATTTCTGCCAGTATTCAGTGTTTTGTTTTCTTTCTCCCAACTGTACTAGGACCTGCCTGCATATGCTTCATGCTCTCTAGTTTTCATCACAAGAAAGTTATTTGGATTACAGTGTGTACTACCTACACCATTCCATGGTGCTGAGCACCCTCTAAAACTTACAAGAAAGTGTCCTTGACAGTTTAAAGAAGCTCAATCCATATCTTTTTCAGCCAACATACTGTAGTGCAGAAGGCACAACACGAAGGAATAGAACCCATGTATTCTGACTAGACTCTGCCACTTACCTGACTTGCTATGTGATTTTGGGTAAGTCTTAATTTCCTTGGCTTTCCTTTGTAAAATGCTATGAAAAGTATTAATATGATCATTCCAAATTGAAGAGTTTAGGAGTGTGGTCCTTCAATCTTTATTTCACTAGCAGGGCTCCTCAGCTCTCCCCATTTAGGAGTATAGTCAGATTCTATGGAGGTGTCCTCAAGAAGGCAAAAAGGGGTTACCTATCTTTCAGAATCCCTGCTCTCCAAATGGGCTTGCCTTCAAAGCCATAATGACCACCTCAACTCCCCTACTATCACTTGGGCTTTCCGTGGTAAACGTGAACTGCAGAATGCTAGGTGGAGCCTAAATTTAAATTTACATGGCTGCCACGCTGAGCCGATCAGCTGTTTGTCGGCTCAGCGCGGTAGCCTGGACATTCCGCGGTCGACATCAAAGGCATTTGTCAACCTCCCGGGTAGGCCTCATCCCAGGAGGCCTACCTGGGAGGTCAACAAATGCCTTTGATGTCGACCGCGGAACTTCCAGACTACCAGCGCGGCAGCCATGTAAACTTAAATGAAGCGGCGATTATTTAAATCGCCGCTTCATTTTCCTATGCCGGGTAGTCTAATCTACATGCCTCTGTCGTCAGAGGCATGTAGTCAAGATGTACCCTAACATGGGAAAACTTTTGGAGTTCTTCCCTATCAGAAACAAACAGAATAGATTAAAAAGAAACTTGTGCTCTGCAAAGTTTACTCAATACAAGCCATGGTTCATATTGGAGGATCTGAATTAAACAGTTTACAAGGAGGAAGTGTCTCATTTCTATTTCAAAAGATCAACCAGTTTTGGATGATGTGGTCTATCTAGTAATGTTAAATAAAAATGTAAGCGTTAACTAACAGTTGCATAAAAAATATGACTTCCCTTTGATACATTCACTAAAGCTAGGAGATGAAGTCTGTAGACACTAATAAAAGGATAGATTTTCAAGTTTTAGTGTAGCAACATATTTTCCTTTTTTGCCCTATATGGCTTCTAGAAACATTCGGGAGTATGCTTCCAACAAAATGGGATAGATACCCCTTTCCTGATACTTTAGAGAACTCTGACAGCATAATTGGACAGTAAGCTACTTGACTACAAGAAACATGAAAAACCAATATCAGCTACAAAGACTCCACCAACTATTTCTGCCAAAGTGTAAGTGACCTAACTAAAGCAGTTTCCTAGATGTTTTCAAACCTATTGAGGACATATATAAATGGTGTTTTCTCTGAAATTTCCTCAGACATTAGTGCATTTATTTTTTAAATCCAGCAGAAAACTTATTGTAAATACAGCTTTAAAAAACAAACAAAGTAACAAAGAACACAGAAAGAACTAGTACCTAGAAGTCTCTCACTTCAAGACAGGCCCAACTAAGGAAATAACAGAAGGTCATCACCTACAGCTCCCAGATTATACCCCTCCAACACATCTTTGACAATCTACAACAGTGTTTCTTAAACTTTTTAAGACTAAGGAACACCAAAATATTTTTGAGGAACACCAAGGATTTTTTTTGTCTCCTGCCCCTTTCTGGATGGCCATTTTGAATCATTGTTCTCCATGGCACACCTCCGACTGCCTCATGGCACACCAGTGTGCCACAGAACACAGTTTAAGAAACACTGATCTACAACCTATCATGGAAAACAACCCCTCACTTTCACAGTCCTTGGGAGACAGGTCAATCCTCACCTATAGACAGCCCCCCAACCTTAAAGAAATACTCACCAACAGACAAACACCACACCACAGATACTCTCACCCAGGAATCTAACACTGCAACAAACCCTGTTGGCAACTCTGTCCACATAGCTTTACAAGCAGCACCATCAAAGTACCTAAACACATAAGCCACATCAGAGGCTCATACAATTTCACATCCTCTAATGTGATATATGACATCAAGTGTCATTAGTGCCCCTCTGCCATGTATATGGCCAAACCTGACAGTTTCTATGACAAAGTATGAATGGACACAAATCAGACATCAGGAATGATAACACAGAAACCTGTAGGAGAACATTTTAACCGCCATGGACATTCAATAATGGATTTAAAAGTAGCCATTCTTCTATAAAGCAATTTTATTACCCAGTTACAGAGGGAGACAGCTGTATTAGAATTCATTCACAAGTTTGACTTAGGCTTGAATAAAGATAAGGTTAATGCACTACAAAGCAATTTCCCCCATCTTTGGTATTTGCATTTACACATCAAAAGCTATGAATGGGATACATCCAGCCTGACCCAATTAGCTTCATTGACACTGGTCCTACAATTGACAGGTAACTGCTGTTTTGTTGTTATATATACACCCTGTATCTGTCATTTCGACTTCAACTTATCTGATGAAGTGGGTTTTACCCACAAAAGCTCATAATATGTTTTTATAAGGTACCACAGGACTGCTCATTGTTTTAATTTTACAATCTGCTTCAATTATACTGAAGGATTCCAGTTCTCCCCATTCTCCCCCCCCCAAAAAGACTTTCATTCAGCACATGGAATAACAACCTGCTCCACTAAAAACAGTGAAGACCTCCATTGATTTCAAGAGAGTCAGGATTTCATCCAGTTTTAAAAATATCCTGCTTATTAAAAATATCCTGGCACTTTCTGGTATACTCTCTCTCTCTCTTCATAACATAGCTGATATAGAAAAATCTTAAAAACATAAAACCAGCCATACTGGGTCAGACCAAATGTCCATCTAGCCCAGTATCCTGTCTGCCAACAGTGCTGATACTCCAGAGGGAAGGATCGCAACTGATAATCCTCACATGATCCCTCCCCTGTCACCAACCTCCAGAGAAACAGAAGCTAGGGACATCATTACTACCCATCCTGGCTAATAGCCATTGATGGATCTAGCCTCAATGAATCTATCTAGCTCTTTTTTGAACCCTGTTAAAGTCCTAATCTTCACCACATCCTCAGGCAAGGAGCTCCAGAGGTTGACTGTGTGCTGAGTAAAGAATGCCTGCTGCCTATTAATTTCATTTGGTGACCCCTAGTTCTTATATTGTGGGAATAAGTAAATAACTTTTCCTTATTCACTTTTTCCACACCAGTCATGATTTTATAGACCTCTATCATATCCCCCCCTTAGTCTCCTCATTTCTAAGATGAAAAGTCCATGTTTTTTTAATCTCTCGTTATACGGGACCCATTCCAAACTCCTAACTATTTTGTTGCCCTTTTCTGAACTTTTTCCTATGCCGCTATGAGATGAGGTGACCACATGGTTTTATACAGAGGCAAGAAAATATTCTCTGTCTTATTCTCTCTATCCTCTTTTTTTTTAAATGATTCCTAACATTCTATTTGCTTTTTAGAGTGCTACTGAACATGTAGTGGAAGTTCTCAGAGAACTATCCATAATGACTCCAAGATCTCTCTCTTGAATAGTTGTAGCTAAATTAGTCCCTATCATATTTTATGTATAGTTGGGATTATTTTTCCAATCTGCATTAGTTTACATTCATCAGCATGAAATTTTATTTCCCATTTTGTTGCCCAATCGCTTAGTTTGTTGAGATCTTTTTGAAGCTCTCCACAGTCTGCTTTGGTCTTAACTATCTTGAGCAGTTTGGCATCATCATGATATCTGAAGCAAACTAGGAAGTTCTTCGAGAATTTAAAAAACCGAGGAAGGCTTTTTGTTTAAAGTGATCTATTTTTAAAACTATTTACACTACACACTTTAAGTTTTCCTTTTAACTTTATATTTTAAACTGTGATCATTTGAGCTCTGGAAATGAGATATAGTTCAGGTTATGCATAAACCTTTGACTTCAGATCAAAGTGATATCTACTCCTCTGCCACTGGGCTCAGACAATTAAACATTTAACCTTATTTTTCCTTAAGTGTTTTGACACACACTGCTAGGGTTTGTCCCTCTTTAATGATTTCATGCTTCAAAAAAATTTAACTTTAGGAAATTAGTATAATTTCCACAAAAGAAGATATGTTTTGTGTCTTGGCAAACTCAAACTGTCATGACTTTTTCCTTATTTAGCATGTAGAGAGAACAGCTTGATCTATTTAGGTTCTTGTAAATTTGAAACAATTATTCATAAATAAGAGATTTTAGAGAATTAGTATTTCATGGATTAAGATGTTCTGTATGAGCTGCATCTCTGATGAAAAAATTCCTCCTCCCAAAAAATGGCAGCGTCCTTTAAGGGAAAAAGCAATGGGGTAAGTGCTGATTGAAAGTACTATCAGGAACAGTCTTGCATGATCTCCTTCTTAAACTAGGGAAATACAGCCTAGATGGAGCTACTATAAGGCGGGTGCATGTCTAGCTGGACAACCACTCCCAGAGTGTATTTATAAATGGTTCACAGTAACGGTGTAAGGGCCAATGATTGAGGTTCCCAGGGATCATTTCTAGGTCCAGTTCTGTTCAATATTTTCATTAATGATTTAGATAATGGCATATAGAATAAGTTGATAAAGGCTGCAGATTATATCAATTATCAAGAAGCTGCAAGTGCTTTGGGAAACAGAATTGGATTGTAATTCAAAATGTGGCAAACTGGAGAAATGGTCTGAGGGAAATAGGATGAAGTTCAATGACAACGAATGCAAAGTACTCCACTTAGGAACAATCAGTTGCATACACATAAAATGTGGAATGACTGTCTAGGAAGGAGTACTGCAGGAAGCTATGTAGGCATCATATTGGATCACAAACTGATTAGAAGTCAATGGTGTAACACTGTTGCAAAAAAACAAATATTTTGAGATGTATTAACAGGAGTGCTGTGAGCAAGATATAAATACAGTAGACTTCTGATAATCTGGGACCTAGGTGGTGCCAGATTATCAGATATGCCGGTGTATCGGGAGGTCCTGGTACAGCTGCATGGCTTAACATCTGGCCAGGACACAATCTCTCTCCCACTTCCCTTTTCACTTGTCCTCTGTGCTGTAACCTGATTTTCCTCCCCTCTTCTTTCCCATTCGCTGAAGCAAAACGCTCTTCTCCATACTGTAACACAATCCCACTCTCCTCCCTCCCCCACTTTATGCGCAGTCCGGGGACAGCCAGCACGTGTGCTGAGCGGCAGGCTTTTTAATCAGCTGTACAGGTGTGCTTGACATTTTGATGCTGGAGTAACGGGACTGTCGAACACTTGGATGCCGGACTATCGGGAGTTTTACTGTAGTAATTTTCTCTACTCCACACAGATCAGGCCCCAGCAAGTGTATTGTGTCCAGTTTTGGGTACCGCATTTCAGAAAAAATGTGAACACATATTCCCATGCCACTTCCTGCAGCTTCTGTTAGTGGCAAATGGTGAACCAGAGCTAATGGGAGCAGTGAGGCTCTGTGGCTGTGGAGCTGGTAAATAAACAATTGGAAGCAGCCAGTTAAGCAAGTTTCTCAGAGTAGATCTTGGACCACTTTGAGAAACACAGTATTAATAAATAAATTATGAAGCAAAATGGACAAAGTTGTATAAATAAATTAAAAGAGTTTTGCTATGGCTACACTTGTAGTAATGGTTATTGCTTCAACTTTGTCTTATTTGGTAGCTATTTTCCTCTATAATAAAAAGAAGTACAGGTTAAATCTCTCTGGTCTGGGACTCCCCGCTCCAGCAACATCCATGGTCCAGTAGCACCACAGATGTTGTTGAACCAAAGAGCCCCTGGACAAAACAGTCTTGGTGGCATGAAGCGTGGTGGTCAGAGCTGACTAACAAGTCAGGAGCCCAGCAGATCCTGGAGACAGTGGAACCCAAGGCTGGCTATGCAACCATAGCTGCTGAGTCCGATGTTCCAGGGCTGGCTATGCAACCTGGTGGCACCCTAGGGCAGCCAAGCCCTGTGGTGGTGGCAGCCCTCAGCCTGCTGAGCCCAGTAGTGCCCTGACAGCAGTGGTACCCTGGGGGTCTGGAGATTGGCGGTGGTGACCCTGGGGCTGTGGAGACCTGTGGTGGCAGGGGAGATTGGCAGTGGACCCCGGGCAGCTGAATCCAGGGCAGGACACAGAGCACAAAGGCACCCTGGGACAGCAGAATGTGGCCGCAGTGGAGATCCTGGGGCTACAGAGCCTAGCAGCCTGCCTTGGGCCTGGACACGGAACTACATCCTAGGGATAGCTGCTGAGCCCAGCAATGGCAGCAGGCCTGGGGCAGTAGAGCACAGCAACAGCGACCCCAGCACTGGCCGTGGAGTGTGGTGGCACCCCAGGGTCAGAAGACCCAGTGTCTCAGAGCAGGGAGTCAGACTGAAGAGCCAGAGGGGATAGGAGGGGATCCTGGCTGGGTCTGCTGACAGGCTCAGGACAGCCTGGAGTCTGTCAGTAGGCGGCCCAGAATTTACTTTTCTTGGTTAAGCAAATTCCCTCCTTCGGGAAAGGTCAGGTCACGAGGGTGCTGGATCAGGAGTTCCAACTTGGTCAGAAAAGGTTTTCTTTGTAACCTATGTAAAAAATGAATGTTTGCAGATGCTCGTGTTATGGCTGAGTATTTTAAAGAGCACCATTATGCAGAGGCAAAATAGGGAAAAGAAAGAGGACGATACAACTTTGCCTCTTAGATGCACTTTTCTTTGCTTTTCAGTTTAGGAATATGTTCCTAATATGTTATAAGACCTCTTTTACTCCATTACTTCCTATAGAGGGAAGATTGATTATTAGTATCTATAAACTTTGCCTAAGGCCACTTTCTCTCATTTCTACAAGCTAGACAACTCAAAAGGCAAATGAACCTGGAATCACTCTTAAAAAAGAACTTTTCCTTATCTCTCCCTCTTCTTTCTGGACACATACTTTTAAAAGTCTATTACTGCTAAAAGAGACAATTTTGGAACAAGAATCATATTTTCTGTACAAGGTTATTTTCAAAAAATACAGTCTGTCACTGGGATTATCTGAACTGACTTTTTGTTCTCTCACAGAATAGTCTGCAATCTAGGATTAGAATGGTTTGCCGTATATACTAAATATACTTGCTGACTTTGTAAGTATTGTAACTAAATTAGTGAAAATAAAGTCAAAATCTAATATGAGACTTCTAGGATTGTTTCCATTCCTTCAAATAGCATGTCATCACGCAGAATAAAGTAGCCGCATGTGTGTCAATGTTTGTAACCAATATTAGCAGAGTACAATCTTTCAGATATATATATATATATGTTATTTTATGTGTTGAGAGCAGATGTAAATGCTTCTTTCCCTCTCAAGAACTGCTTCAAGGTAAAGAAGTAAGTTCTCAGAACGTTAGACGTGACTGAATACATGCATTACATTAGTCATGAACTTACAAACAAGTCAGTAAGAAATCTTCATTCCTTTCTAGAAATTATTTATTCTCGACATGGGTTTGGTTAGAAGGATCAGTTGCCTTTCAGTCTAACTATTCAAAGTCATCTTTATGACTTTTGGCACCCTACACTGCACCCTCCACCCCCTCGAGGGGGTAGTAAACAGGACTATAGAGGCAGGAACTGAAGGCGGAGAGAAGGGCAGAAAAGCAAGTAAGGGAAGTGATGGGGGATCAGGCAGACTAAGTGGTATAGCCCGTTAGACCTGTGGGCTAGCCGGTAGAACAGGTAGAAGGGCAGTGCAACCTGTTTGTGCTATGGGCTGGTAGGCGGAGTAGATGAAAGAGGAAGCACTGCAGCCTGATGGAACTGTGGGCTGTCTTGTGGAGTGGGGGTTGAGGGGACAAGTGCGGAGGAAGGAAGACAGAGGTATGGGGTACAGGGTCTGAGAGGTGGAGTAGGCGTGGGGGGGCCAGGAGATTGGTGCTGCTGGAATCAGTGCTGCCTGTGGCTGATGCTGACTCTAGGCATCTGCGGCTCTGCTACCCGTGTCCCTGGTCTGCTGGGGGGGGGGGGCGGGGCTAGTGTGCCCCCCCCCCCCAGCAGACCAGGCTTTTGTTTTGGACCCTGGAGCAGAGCAGCTGGGGTGCTGCGGATTGGTACTGCAGCGCCCGCTCTGGGCACTACTGGACCAACCCGGCAGCACCCCAGCTGTTCTGACCCAGGTCCTGATTCAGCCGCTGCTGGTCAGTTTCAGCAGTGGCTGAATCAGAACGCCTGGGGCAGAGCAGCTGGGGTGCTGCTGGGTTGGTCCAGTAGCGCTGAGGAGCAGTGCTACTGGAGCAACCCAGCAGCACCCCAGCTGCTCTGCCCCATGCGTCCCCAAGTCAGCCGCTGCTGAAACTGACCAGCGCTGACTACAGGAAGCCCGAGGCAGAGTTGCTCTGCCCCAGGCTTCCTGGAATCAGCGCTGATCAGTTTCAGCAGCAGCTGACTTGGGGAAGCTTGGGGTTCTTAAGTTGAATCTGTATGTAAGTCAGAACTGG
This sequence comes from Pelodiscus sinensis, assembly GCF_052426305.1. Taxonomy (NCBI): domain Eukaryota; kingdom Metazoa; phylum Chordata; order Testudines; family Trionychidae; genus Pelodiscus; species Pelodiscus sinensis. Next base: position 54,310,941 of record NC_143055.1, on the reverse strand, counting down.
CGGTCAGTTTCAGCAGCGGCTGAATCTGGACTCCAGTTCCGACTTACATACAGATTCAACTTAAGAACAAACCTACAGTCCCTATCTTGTAGGTAACCCAGGGACTGCCTGTAAAGACAATTCTGAGTGGCTGAATTTTTTTGTTATTAACCTGCTCTCAATAAATCATGTAAGAAAATAAGTTTGATTTAGACAATATTTTAGTTTGCAGGATTCGTATCTACTTCAGGGATTCTTTGAGCATCCATCACCACAGTATCAAGCACATCCCCAATAAATCAGATTCTCAATACAGACTATGGATTTAGAGTGAGAAAGGATACAGTTTGCATAAATTCTAGAGCAAATTTATTTTTACATTTATTTTTCCTTTAATTTTAGAGAGTTTGTCAAAAATCTTATGCTTTTGCTGATTAAAACATCAATCTATTAATGAATTATGGGTGTGCACTTTATGCAAAACAAACTGTCTTGTGGCTATGAACCCTTCAATATGGCCACCAGCATCCCCTCTGTCTTGGTCAGGTTCAGCTCCAGCCAACAGTTTCTCATACATGTGGTGATCTCATCCATCTTGATGTGGTGAAGGATAGGTAGTGCTGTGTGTCATGTATATGTTACTGGCACTAGAGTTGCAGCGAAGAGTTCACTCAGTGGCTTCATATAGATACTGAAGGATCAGAGAGAACTGATCCTTATGAGTTTCCCAAAGTGAAAGATCCAGTGGTAGAGGTGTATCCCTTTGGAAGGACACAAATCAAACTATTTTATCACATTAACTTGCACATCTACAACTGTCTCAGGTGAGAGACATTTCATGATGAACTGCCTCAGAAAAAATCTAGGAGAAAGATAATCATTATCAACTTTCCATCCATGAATAGGAGGGTATTATCTATCAACATCACTAAGTCATTTTCAGTTTCCTATCCTGGCCTGAGTCCAGATTATGCCAGATTTAAAACATTAAATTACAATGAGATTACCTATAAACTTCCACCGATTTTAAGTGAAGTCTTTACAGCGTAGACAAGGCACTGACAGAGACCACCTTCTATAAACAGCATTATTAGTGTAAGTATTGGAAACACCTAGGATATATCTATACCACAAATTTAAGTGAATTCACTGAAGTTGACATTCAGCTACCACAGTAATTAAGTCAGTAGTGCATGTTTGCACCACAGAACTTGTGTTGGTGGAGCAAGTCCCCATTAGCAGCACATGCACCAATGCATAGAGCAGTGAGCTGTAGGTAGCTATTCCACAGTGCAACTCACAGCACTGGAGATTAGGGCCCAGCATTTATCAGGGGGGTGATAGCCGTGTCAAGGAGGAACCACAAATATCTCTTCTGCAAAGTTCCCCTCAGTGTTACTGCTGCTAGCCACTGTCCCAAAATCATAGGTTCTAAAAGTCAGAACTGATTTTTGCCACACAAACTACAGCAACACTTTTTAAATTGGTTGGGGGGTGGGGGGGAAATCACATATATATTTGACTCCAAATTCCGGAAAAAGCTTCCAGTATGTGCCAACAGGACTTGAGTACATGTTTTACTGAAATTCCATTGACTATAATTTTTAATACAGTGCACTTCTGAATAGGGAAGCATTCCAGAATTAAATCCTCAGAAAGCATCTCACATATAGAAATCATTGTAACATACTGCAACTTTCTTCTACATAAATTTTACATAATATCTTCAAATATTAGTTAGTATTAGTTAAGACTGTGTGTTTGTTGTAGCCCTTACCTCTGACTTTTAGGATTTATTTTAAATTAACTCAGTCTTTATCATCTTAATCCTTAATGAGGACTTCTCCATGAATAATATTTTCAAACTTAGCTAAATCCATTGTAGTGGATTATAGTTTAATAGTTTAAAGCCATCTAAAAATGTTAAATGATTTTATATAATATTACTTAAAATAAAGGATACTGACTTTGCAGAATTTCCCCATGACAAATTAAAATATTGTTTGCCACAAGTGTTTAAAGTGAAATTACTTTAGTGTTTTGGTTTTTTTCCCCCCTCTCCTTTTTTTTGGCCATGAGAAACAGCTGGTCTTAATTATAATGTACTACCTGGATTGCAAGAAATATATGGGGTTTTTTTTAGGCAAAAATATATAAAACAAAAAAACCTCAAACCATAAACATAAGATTATTCTCCATATTCCTTGACAGTTCTCTTCTATTGTTTTTTGAACCTGGAGTTTACAGTATCTTTAAAAACAACAAAAAAATTAACTGCTTAAATTACATTCCAGTTTGAAAATCTCAAGTGCTCTTTTTGAAGGTAAACTGAATATTCCACAGAACAATGCTATTTAATTAATTGCTGTTTGCAAGCTTCATTGTAAAGGCTTGCACTTTTAAAAACTTTTCTTAAGAAAAGATTTCTATAGTTTTTAATTACTATTACAGAAAAATAATCATGCAGAAACTGGTCTTCCAGCATCAGCTAGTTCATGTGATAAGATACTTCCCACCAGAGCATAGCTTCTTTCCATGCTATCCTATTAATGCTTAATAGGAGGAGGAAAAAAGAATTACCCAACAACCAAAAATGTCATGGATTGTTACAATGAAGAAACAAATTCTCATCTCACAAGAGAGCGTGCAACTTCTTGCTCAGTGTGACTTTCTTCTTTAAAAAAGGCAAAACTTCTTTAGAAAAAAAAATGTTCAACACTATTTGTCCTGATATTTTCAGCAGTCAGTAGAGATAGACACAAAGAAAAGCAAGTGAATGTTAATTTGAATAGGAGGGTCATTTTGATTAAGGCACAAGTCTAGGAGTCATGATATTGGTTTATATTCTCAGTTTATACCACATACTTCCAGTGTAACTTCAAGGGTGACATTTTGTATCTCAGTGCCTCACTTGGGTTTTTTCTGTGTAGAGGGACTCAATTGAAAATTCAAGGAGTTGCCACCATAGATTAATCATTGAATAATATTGTGTTCAGGTTAGCAATCACATGGAACAACCATAACAGGATGCTTTTCCTGTGATCAGATTTTCCCCCAACTATTTTAGCCTAAAATCATAATTTAGTGACACTTGAATTTTTGTATCCTATACTAATACTTGTTTGTATAAAGGACAGCTTAAAAATTCTATGGAGTCAAATATAATTCTTGAATCCTTTATTTTACTCAAATCAACAAACAAAGAATCCTAATAAAGGTTGTATTTGTAATTAGATGGCTGTTTTTGCTTAGCTAAGGTTTGTTTCACGTTCTATCTTTCTTCATAACCACCTACTCCTTACAATCCTGAAGTGGATCATGCACAGGTAGAGCCCTCTGTATGTGAAGAGTCCATTAGATCAGTGCAAAGCCTTGTGTTTCATCATTACGGACTTTTTCATCTGAATGAATAGTTTCATAAACTAATAAGATTTACGGCCATTCATCTTTTTTCCAGTTTTAGCTTAATTAAGGTTACTCTTATTGATTTTTATTACTCCTTCAAGCTAGAGATAGATTGGGTAGAAAATGTCCTTAGATCACAACAGCATTCTTGCGAGCGGAACTATTACAAATAATTAGTTTAAATTTCTGTAGCTTTTTGTGTATGATAATTTGAGACAATGCCATTCAAATGTTATACTCACTTTAGTACCTACCTCCTATTATATAGTATTCCCATAATATCTCCAGTGCTAAGTTCCCTGTAAGCTGTGTGGTTACATGGCTGTGCAGCCCTTTAATAAACCCTGAACAGAGGCTCAGAGTTCCCATGGAGGCAGGGAGCTCAGCTGACCGCTGCGGGGATGGGCATCTGCTTCAAAGAGAGGAGATGCAAAAGCAGGTAAGGAGGAGGGAAGGATAGTGTCAATTTTTTTTATTTGATTACATATTAAATATCATAAGCATTGTTCTTGATAAACTGAAGAAAATATTTCCTCAGACTTCCAAAATGTACATTTACTTTCTATGGAACTGAATGCACTGGAGGAAGTGTTCTCTGTTTCTCAAATATTTATCACTCCTTACTGAAAAGTAGAGCTAGTTTTCAATTGTCATGGTCACCACAGGAAGATAAGATAGCAAGGATGTGGTTTATCTAGGTCTTTAACATCTCTCCAGCAATAATCCGTTCCTTTTTACTCTATATCCTATGCCACTTGATGGATGGTCGCTATTGGCCCCCTACCTCATTTAACTACTTCCTGCACTGTCACTAAGATTACATAATCATCCCTCATCTTACAGACAAGGTGTTGAAGGAGGTGGTCATCTCCTTGCTGCAACTTTCATTTAGAGCGTCAGCCCCATTCCCCACATTTAGATGTATTATAATCTGCTTCCAAATCCAGTTTATCAGTAAACATAGCCTCTTATTTATCAATTACCTCCATTGCATACCAGTTAGTTAGAGACAAAAATGTATTTTACAACTTAACACATTATAAATGGCAATCATAGATGACAACAGCTCAACTCAAAAAGTGTTGAGGGTGAACTGGCATAAAATATCACTTGCAAGGTTAACTCAAGAGCCACAAACAGCTAATGAGAGTTTTGACAGGCGCAGCTGCAGAGTATGCTTGAAGCTAGTGCAACTTGATGGGTGGTGCATTTGGTATACGTTAAGTCTGTTTGACTATGTGTTCATTCTCTGTGTATGGGCTGCATATGAGGGTTGGGAGCCTCTGAGGAGTAAGTAGCTGAGGCAGGTCTACTTGTTGGTACGGTTAGCTAACATAGTTCTAGAATGCTTTGTACTTATGCTAAATTGTATAAATATGAACTGTATTCATGGAGTGCCTTGTCTCCTGCAAGCTTTGTAGTGGAAATTTACTAGTAGTTAAGCTATGTATAACCTCTGTTTGTCTCTGACAATCTACACATATAAGATGTATGTTCTATTTAGGCTTGCCAAATATGAACAGTGAGTTATGTACAGCTGTTACAATATGTTAGGCATAATTGTTGTAGATCTCTTTGTACCCTGAAAAACACATATGAAACTCAATAAAAAAGGCAGTCCGTATCAATACAGTGCAATCTGAGGAATTTTCTATCTGATGTAAACAATGTTCTTATAATATGGGAACAACTGAGTTCAGATTTTTGGAACACAGTGGAAATAATTTAAGTGCTCCAAGCTCATCACCCACAGTTGGTAACATACAAAATTTTGTTTGTACAAATTTATTGATGTTTAATATACTGAGACTCAGTATCTGATATCTTTAACAGTTCCATCATAGAGGCTGGGTGGTTCTGATCCTTGAAGATGTGATCAATTCTCTTGTTTAATATCTGAATGGTTAATCTCTCCCTGGTGATGAGGGACAGAACAGCAGAGAGCAGGAGACTTGGTATAAAAAGCTATTTGCTAAATGAACTTAAATGCCATGAATAAATAGAAATAATGGGAGACTTTTGGAGGGACTCTCTCTCTCTAAAGTGAGTAGTTTTCCTTCCAGGTTCAGTTTCTTTATATTCCCAAAACAGCCAGTAATGGAACAGTGGTGGTTACCTGCAAAAGATATGGCATCTTTTCTCTGCCCAAAACCAGAAAGGACTTGGTGAATATGAAGTGCAAGTGGTTGGCTGTGCTGGAAAAAAGTTCTTAGATTGGAAGGGCAAATAAAGATGGTAATAAAAATCAGAAAAGCTGATGAGTTCCTAGAGCAGGTTTGGAAAATTTCAGTACCTCAGGCTCAAGGAAGAAAGAAGCTAGATTAACGAGTCACAGAAAGAGGAAGTCAGTGAGCAGGCTTGGCAGTTCACAGCTACCAGAGGCGAGTTATAAAAAGTGGCATTCTACATGGCTGGACACACATGGGAATGGCAGGTTGTATCCACCAGAAAGTAGATGGCCAGAAGGAATTCCACACAGCTAAAAGTTTCCCCAGTCAATACTAGCTCCTCAATTTCGAACCTGTACAAAATCTCTCTCAAGAGCCAGTTAGTTTGAGGGAAGAGAGAGACATACAATGCCAACTATGGAAGTAGCTTGACCTAAACTCTAAGGAGAAGAAAAAAAAAATCAAGCTTCGCTATAAAGATCTCTAATCATCCAAGGAAGACCGTTTCCTGAGATATTCCAGTCCTTGTACGAACACTAAAACACTGGATTCAGAGATGAGTGGCTCTTTACAATCAAATAAAAAGGTTTTTCTAATCCCAGAAGAGCAGCCACACACCCAGCTCAATATATAACTGAAATCTTTACCAAAATAATACTGTTGCCAAACCTTTAGTATCTAGAATTGAATTTTTTTTATAGAAAGAAAGAGAAGGGTGATATAATCCAATTGTTGTTTTTTCTTTCAAAAGTTCTTCACAGACAAACAGTGGCCAACATTAGAGTAAGTCTGGATGTGGAATTAACTGATTCTATACTAATTGCTAAAGATGATTCAGCAGAGCTGTTTTTTTTACCATACTTTAGCATTAAAGGGACTTGGTATTTCCCTCCTAAAATCATGGCTAATCATGTGTCTGTCTTATTATATGAAAATGATATGTTTTACAATCATAAATACCTCAGGATTGAGGCATTTATTAAATGTGTTTGGTCTGTATTATCAGGTGGGAGGAACTCCTAATAAATACCAAACTAAATAAATTGTCTTAAATCAGAGATACAAGCTGCATAGATGGAGAATGGATGGTAAAATTATTGAAGAAAATGGTTAGAAGAAAATTTTTAAATAAAAAGAGAAGGCCTCAAATACAATATAAACTATGATATGTTCTACCTGGACTTATGGTGACAGTTTAGTCACACCAGCCCTTACAGTATTTGAGGCTAAGACATATGTTTAAATTGTGTACGGTACCCCCCACAAAAAAGTGCAAGCCCAGGTGCTCATTTCAGAGCTGAGGCATGTATGAATTCTATTCTATACAAAGTGCATGAGTGTAATTTTTTTGGCTTTATACTTACGATATGCACCCACAGCATTTACCAAGGTTATGTGTAAATGAACAGCTCAGCAAGATTTTCCTCACACACAGTTCCTTGGTTACAATATAGTCAAAATTTATTGCATTGTCTAGGTTTCTCCGAATCAGAAATGACTAGACTTAAGTTTAAAAATGTGAAAGCCCTACTCAAGTCAAGAACAGAGGATATTAATAAGCAACTGAATATAGTAGTTGTTTCTATTTCAAATATGTCACCTTGGTTTCCCCTTGTTAAAAAGACTCAAGAGTATGCCAGATATTTAGACAGTCTGTGTAATAATATGCTAAAGATGGCCTTTACAGCTCTCTGTTGTCAATTCATGCAGACAGCTTACTTAGAAGGTCAAAACACTAGAATAGAGAAATGTAATCGCTTCTGCCCATGTGGTTTAGGGCAAGTGGAAGATATACTCCATTATTTATTACATTGTAATTTTTATTGCCATTGCAGGTCAAAATAGCTTTCTCCGTTTTTGTTCCAGATTATTTTTTCTCCAACCCTTCAGACAATAGAATATTTTATTAGGAACTGACATTATCTGTGATTTGAGAGGTTGCCCTATACTAGCATTCCTCAAACTGGGCTGCAGGCTCACTTTAGGAAAGCTGCTAGAGGGCTCATGCTGAATTCTTTACCTAACGGGGCCATAGCCCCAGAGCTTTGTGGCTCCCATTGGTTTAAATTTGTTGTTTTCAGACAAGGAAAACCAGAGGAAGCAGCATGGCCTGCCTTTGGCCGGAAACAGCAAATCAGAGCCAATAGGAGCTACGAAGCTCTGCGGCTACGGACCCTTTTTTTAAATAAAGCAGCATGGGCTAGTTAGGAACTTTCCCAAAGTGGGCCCAGAGCCTACTTTTTGAGAAACACAGTCCTAAATATACACTCAGCAACTAAAATAAGGAAAATGAAAATGGTGTGCCTGTTTGTATTTATGTATATGAGAGAGAAAGAGAGAGAGAGAGAACAAGAATGTAATATTTATAACTGGAGTTCATTTGTAAATTTTATTGTAATACTTACTTGTTTGTATGTATTGGACCAATGCTAAAAGTCACTATTAACAAACAACTACAACTTGTAATATACTATAACTATTGCAAAAGAATCTAATACTGATACAGGAGGACAATTGGGCTTTATTGCCAGTTTTCTGCACCTTTCTTGTGTAACCCTGAGTAATTCATTTAACCCTCACCAGTTTACTCCTCTGTTCAATAATACACTATTCTGAAGCATAATTCATTATTTTTTCTGAGCTGCCCAGGTACTAAATTGAATGCCTGACACAAAAATGTCTATAAATAAAACATGCTTGATCACACACACAAAGCCCAAACAAGTGGCTGTTCCAACTCCTCCAGTTGCAAAGCATGTATTTAGGACTGTAATAAATATCAGGAGTCACATTTCTTGGCAATGGAATGCAGCTGAATATATTCATGAAAACAAACCGTGTATATTTTTTATTTGTATTATACAGATGAACTACATCTTTGACTGGACCACTATCCTCACCTAATCAACATGCTACTATATGTAGTTTGTTCATTTTTACTAAGGTTAACAGATACATTCCTAATGTTTATTTGTGAATATGAATTTCCTTCATTTTCCCTTTTTTAAATTAGCTGGTATTTTTCTAGTACAGTACTAAATATAGAGATAATAAAATGCTTTCTGTACTACTGGAAACTGTATATACTCATCAGTTGACTCAGACTAAATGCACCTCAATACTCCTGTCAGTATTAAAGTCAAGATGTAACTATATATTAAGAAATATTTTAAACTACTGTATTTGCTATATAGAATCATAGGGTTGGAAGAGACCTCAGGAGGTTATTGAGTTCAACCTCTTGACCAAAGCAGTATCAACCCCAACTCAGTCATCTTAGCCAGAGTTTTGTCAAGCTGTAGAAACCTGGCCAAAATAGATATCCTGTTAATGTCAATAATCTACACTTCCAGTAAAAAAAAAGTATTGTCTTAAATAAAGTACGTACACACCATATAGAAGCATGCTGAGAGAAGTGCAACTTATGTATTAGCTGAACAGTCTGCTTAAAAAAAAAACCAAAGAGCTCTCTCAAACAGCAATACTTGAAGTTATCTCACTCTGGTCTCTTTCTGAAAATAAGAACTTCAGGTTTTGAAATTAAAGCCAAAGCTATGCCACTTACTCACATGATTGTATTTAAAAAAAACAAAAAAACAAAAACCAGGCATTATTGTGTAAGGTATACTTTAATTATCCTAACTTAGAAGGCAGGCTTCTTTTGAAAATCAATAATACTACACTATACGTTGAACCTTTCTAGTTCAACACTCTCAAGACCTGAGCAGTTATAAGCCAGAGAATTTGCCAAACCATGGAAGGTCAATATTGTCTAGCAGCATTATCAACAGTTCCACACTCGGAAGATATTTAAGGGCAAGTTAGAGCTCAGTAACACAACAGGACATTGAGAGACAGGACTGATGGCTGTAAACAAACTTTGGAACCACAAGAAACTTGAGTACATCCATGATAAGTGGACATCTGACTTATAAAAATCATGCTGAACCATGGATGATGACAGAACAGAGAGTGCTGGACTATAGAGATTAAACCTGTATTAAGAGCTTCCCAAAAGCAGAGGTTGGAGAGAGTTCTCTCAACTGTACAGCTTTACCAGAACAAGAAACTGTAAAAAGACAAGTTTCTTTCCCATGAAGCCAGGTCTACTGGATTGCACATATACTTTCAGATAACTTCATAAAAGTTCACTTGTTCTGGGCTCTTCCAGATGGACTTTACCACATACCATTGATAGCAACTTTATAAAACAACAGAAGATATAAAATGTACATATTTTGGTACAAAATATAACTCAAGATGCTGAGAAAAAGGAAAAGAACTAGGAGACTATTGCTCCTACTGTCAAAAATTATCACAAGACCGTCATTTTTTATGGCATTCTAGTAGCACAATGTGTTAGGCTCCACAGAAATAAGGTAATAGTCCTTGCTCTAAATACATCTTTTTTTTTTTTTTAAGATACACTGTAGAATTTTCTGTATTTTCTGTTTATCACCTAAGAGGGGAAGGGTATTTATAGGACATTTAAAAAAAAATCAAGATGAGTTTATTTCATTACAAGGAAAAAATACCAGCCAGGAATATTTGATTCTCATTGGTTCAAACACTAACTCTAGAATAATCAATTACGGACATATTCATCTCCAAAAGTGCCCAAGCTGTTCTCAGTCTTGAATATTTCTGACAAATGAAAAAAAGATAGTGCTCGTTAGCTTGTTCCAATTTTAACCGGGCATGTCAGTCAAATCTTTTCAAAAGTACCATGGTTTCAAATTAAAACAACGTGAACCAAATTCCTCTGTCTCATGTCGTGCCCCCGGGTACAAAAACAGAGAACTATTTATTTGTTCTCTGCAAGGTAAGTTTTTTTAATTTTCCTATTGTGTGCAAAAGTCTAACATTTACTTTTGCACACAAACACAATAACCCTAATGAAGTCTACTAGCACAAATATTTATTAGTATTATTTCTACATTTGTAGAGAGGGAAATTATGGAACTCATACTGACCTCTCCAGAGAGACAACTTAAAAAAAATAAAGTTACAGTTTTATTTAAATAAAAACCCCATGCCAATAATTTCATATTCACTTCCATAGTACATATTCCAGACTCCGAGGACAACCGAATTCCATTTGAAAAACCATGCTTATCTATATTTACAAAGAAGAAAAGCATCTTTCTAAGTCAGAAGGAACCACTGTCTTAAGTCAGGCACACAAGGACACCATTATACTGAGTTGATCATTAAGCAAGAACCTGTCCTTCCATACATCATTCATTGTATAAATTAAGGAATGAAACATTTTACTGAAAATCCAAGGCAGTATTTTCAAAATGTCTTATCCTCATTAATATTTTCTCACACAATCTCCGATCCCAAGAACTCAGTTTTTCATTCAATGGAATTCACCATTTAGGACAGACCTCACATTAAAAAAAACAAAAACAAAAAAACCCCCACAAACTTGTGACAAGCAAATTCCACTGAGGAATCATATAAAATGTACAGAAGATACATTAAATAATGAAGTACTTAGAAGAACAGCATACATTAAGTTTGATATCTTTTTTGCTTACAGAAAAGCAGCATTACTTCTAAATCTTCACCTGCAGCAACATTAACTCATCCATGCCAGCAGTTTGCCTAAAAATTGACACACATTTATATGTACTATTCCTAATCTTATAGAATTATAGAGCTGAAAGAGACCTCAGGAAGTCATCGAGTCCAGCCCCCTGTCCAAAGCAGGACCAACCGCAACTAAATCATCCCAGCCAGGGCTTGAGTCAAGCCAGAACTTAAAAACCTCTAGGGATGGAGATTCCCCCATCTGCCAGATCTCCTAGACTCCTTTCCCCTTCATGTTAGCATCTCAGAGGACCCGGCCAAGTTTTGAGGGAGTCAAAGTCTGCTTTTCTGAAGTCCAGGGTATCTATTTTGCTGCTCTCCTTTCTTCCTTTGGTCAGGATCCTGAAATCTACCATCTCATGATCACAAGTGTCAGTAGGGGTGATTATTGCATAGGGCACCAAGTCCCTTTTAAACAGAAATTGTAAATAGACTTCAGGGGAAGGCATCCCTTAAAGAAACTTGGGAATATGTCTGGAGTTCCTAATGTCTAGTACAATAAGGAGACAATACCTTTCCCACAGCCTCTTATATGTTCATGCACGGGGAGGATAATGGGAACGAGGATAACGAGAGCAATGAAATGGGAACAAGATGCAAAGGGTTGAAAGAGACCTTTGGTAGGAAGAAAATTAAGTCAGGCATGATGAGATGCACTGTGTAAATTATTGCTAAATAGTTCCCAGATGAGTTCAATGAATATAACTATGGTCTAATTAAGCCACATCCATTGCATCTTATTTTTATGTTCATGTCTCCATGACAGTTTGCATACCTTTTGATTTGACTTTATAAGAGAAAAATCATACTGGCAAGCAGTAGCCACAGTAGGAGAGCTGGAAAACAATAGTCCACCCCTAAGGGTCCAACAAATTTGCCAGGACTTGGACAAGGTGTGTGGGTGGGAGGCTCCATGCTCCTGGAAGTAGCAGAGTGCTGGGCAGAAAGGGAGGGGCTAGGATCACCAAGTCCTCAGCGTGGCTCACTGCACGGTGCTTCCTGTATCACTGAGCCAGTCCTAGGAGCACCCCCAGAGCATGCTGTCTGGTGCTCTGACAGTGATTTAAAGGGCCTAGGTCTCTGACCTCTACGGCTGCTGCATAGGAGCAGCAGAGAGCCCCAGGCCTTTTTAAATTACAGCCCCAAGGCAACAGCGCCTTCTGCCTCCCCACCCAATCAGAGGCCCTACCCACAACCTAGAAGACAAGCAACTTTAAGATTTGCCAAGACCACAATACATTTTAAGTGAAATTCTACAATTTGAGTACTTGGTGCTGCAAAATCCAATTTGATTTTGTGAGAAGATGGCCTCTTTGTAATACTGTCTTAAAGGCTTACAATTGCAACCTTAGCCAATGCTGCTAGCATCAGGATGTTTAATTTGTATACAAATCATTTTAAATGCTCTTCTATAAATATTACATGCACACAACTGGATATAAAAGTAACTGGTGTACTCTGAACTACTCTATTAGTGTTTTATGGGTAAAGATCATCTACCTCAATCAGCAGATCATAATGTAAGATGTTAAATCATGTTTCATAAAGCAATTGACAAAGACAGACACTGGTATGCTAAGGAACATGTGAAACAACAACAAAAGACACTTTCCAGAATTCATGGAACACTTATTTCTCTTTAAACTTTTCAAAACGTTTGTGGATTTATCACTTTAAATTTCAAATCAATATTTAAAGAAGCTATTCAGCCAAAATCCAATCCTACAAAGTTAAATTATATGCAGAAATTAAGTTAATAAATACTCAAGATATTAAATATTTGATACATATTTATTATTTGCATTATTATAGGATTTACAGGGCCCAATTATATCAGGCTTCAGTTGTGCTAGGCACTTTGCAAACATTTAATGATATTAACCATATTTCAAGTTGTTCCTCAATAACACGTTTGTGACATACCAAGGATGCAATCTGGACTAACAAACATCTGGTGTGCCCTCAGTACTCCAACATGGAGTGCCATTTAAAACTGCTTTTTAGTGAGAGCCACCACTCCTTGTCTGGCCTCACACAGCCTTTTACTTATAGCTTTACTTATAGCTATTACTCCCAGTTATAGTGTAGGAATGGTACTCTTATCCACTCTTTACTTATACTGCAGAGCCACACAGCAAACTCCCAGTCCCAGACTTTCCCCAAAAATGTACCTCTTGTACTGTTTAGCTCCCTCCCGTAAAATACAAATATACATCAAGTCCATCATTTTATTAATTAGAAAATGATATGCTAAAATCCTTTTACTCACTGGAGTTTGACAAACAATAAAATAAAAATTGGTTTATATAAAACAAAAAAGCTTATTAGCTACAGAAGGATAGATTTTAGATGAATACAAGTAATGAGGTAAAAGTCAGAATAGGTTTCAAGAAAAATAAAAACACATCTAATACTTAAGTGAATTCACAGAATAGTCAGTCTCTCACCACGTGTTTCAGCAGTCTTAACAGCTGCATTTCTTTCGCTCAGGATCTCTCCCCCAGTCCAATGCAGCTTTCTTTGTTCTTCAGGTGTTAGGGACAACTTGAGTGGAAAGCAATCATTTGGGGTGTCTAGTATCCCTTCTTTTAGTTCTTTCTCTTCTTCCAGAAGAATTTCTAGCTGAGGTCCAGAAAACAAAGTCTGTGTGGCTAGGAATCTTAAAATGTTTCTTTGTCAAGATGTAGATTTTTTGCCCAAACTATTTTTCCTGCTGAAGAGTAATCATGTAACCAGGAGATTATTCATTAGACGTTGTTGGTACCTATCTGAGATATCAGCTTGAATTTGTATTTGAGGAACTGGTTAGTGGCTCTTCCCCACGCTTAGAACACATCAGAAATATCAAACAGAGGATTCATAACTTTACATAATATTGCCTCAGATATTTTACTAGGACAATCATGAACAGCATATTATGAGTTTTCAAATTATAACAAAAAGGCACATTTTACACTAATTTAATCATAGTCCTATAAAAGGGGTGAACACAAGGGTACGGACCACCACAATATAGCCATTTCTCTATCATCACAATGAAGAATTATATTTCTGTTGACACTTATTTTGTCTAGATGCTTATAGCAGAAGTTCCAAGTACATGTACTGTAGGACTCTGGTTATAACAGAGTACTGGTTAAGATTTGCTAGAGTTGAGATTTACAATGGAGAACATTGTACACTTCCTGTTTTCAATGTATAGCTTTCTGAAACCATGTGTGATAAGAATGATTAGAAGGATTAGAAAACATGATTTATAATGAAAAAACCCTCAATAGCTCAATTCATTTTAATAAAGAAAACTTGAAGGTGGACTCTCTCACAGTACATATATACCAACATAAGGAATAGAAAGCTGACAATAGAGGGCTTGTCAGTCTAGCAGACAAAGGCATAACATCCAATGACAGATATAAGGCACAAGTTTTTCTAAGATACATGCTCTAGTTGAAAGAGGATTTAATTCAGGGAAGTCCTATCGATTGTTATATAGAAGATCAGACAAGAGTTCACAGTATCCTCTTTGGGTCTTATCTATGACTATTTGCCATGATGGACAGAAGTCTCAACACTCCAGAAGCCTGACCATGGTTAAGCATTCTGTGGACACTGCAGCAAAAGAAGAGTTTTATGGAGTGATTTAAAGAAGGTTAAACAAGGTAGCTTTGGGGATGTTCATTGAAACTTCTTGCAAGCACAAGTGGCAGCATGAATGCACTTTTATAAAAATAAAATTAGTGAGAATGGAGAATGGCAACATGGGCTAATTGGAGACTGTAGCTGTCATCTTGTTAAATCAAAAATGGGAAGTAGGGTGCAAATAACTTACAAAGTGGCTTGAAATTGGAGGGAAAATGAGCTTGTGCTTGATCCAATTGAGAAAGCGCTGCTAGCTGAAGAATACAAAGTGAGGGAACATATGATCTCAGTGACAGGCTATGAAAATGACCTTTGCCATATCATTCTGAATGGATGGATGCAAGTAGAGTAAGATTTCATTTGTCAAAGCCATAGAGGAAAATGTAGCTGAAATTGAGATACGAGATGATAGCTAAGACAAGAGTGTTAGCTGCGTGGATTGAAATGAAAGGCTAAATTTTAGGCATGTTATCCAGAAAGGTAAGTCAGAATCAGAGATAATCCCCAGCTCATGAAACTGAGTGACAGTCAGGATGGTGACGGTGTTCAGTAATGAAGAAACATCTGCAAGAGGGAAGACCAGGATCTTAGTTATAGACATAGAACAAAGCAATGAAAACTGACCTTGAGAAGTCATCAAGTTCAATCCCTTGTGCTGTGGAAGAACCAAGAAAATCTAGACCATCCTTGACCAGTGTTTGTCCAACTTGTTTTTAAAAGCTTTCAATTATGTGAACACCACAATCTCCCTTGGAAGCATATTACAGAGTTTATTTATACTTAAAGTTGGCCAGTTTTCCTTAATATCTAGCCTAAAAATATCTTGCTGCAGTTTACCCCATCATCTTATCTTACTTTCAGTGGACAGAGAACAATTTGATGACTGTTCTTAACATATGCTCGCACTTCAGTCTTTTTACCAAGACTAAACACATCCAATTTTTTGAAGCTTTCCTCATTCGTCAGATTTTCCAAAACTCATTTTGTTGATTTCCTATGGACTCTTTCCAATATATTCATATCCTTCATAAATCGTGGTGCCCAGATGTTGACATGTCGAACTTGAGTTGACAGGTGCCCATCAAGGGTGGATATCACAGACAAGCATAGCAAACATTTTATTTTGGATGGAAGATAACAGGTCTGAAGTAGAGAAGTACATCTGTGAGTATTAGCACAGAAATGACAGTTAAATTTCCATTTGCAGATTAGATCACCCAGAAAAAGTGTAGAGAAGAAGAAGTGAAGTGAAGCAAGAGCAAAGACTATTGGAGCCCCCAAAGAAAGTTGGAGGATAAGCAGATCCTCCAAAGGACACCCAGAGTACAATTAGAGATAGGAGAGAATCAGAAAAGGACAGCCATGGAAGCCAAAAGAGGATAAGAGTTCAAGAGAATGCTTAATTGTGTCAAAAGCAACTGACAGATAAGGAGGAAGAATTATTTTGAGATTAACTAGGAAGCAGTCATTCAAGACTTGTGAGACTAGTTTCAATGCAGTGCAAGAAACAGAAGAAGTCAGACTGACAAGCATCTAGGATGAAACTGAAAGAGGGGCTGGCAAATGTCAACAGCATGGTCAATAAGCTTAGAGAAAGAAGAGAAATAGGGTCATAGCTGGAGAGGCAAATGGGGTCAAGGATAAGATAGGAGAGACTAAACATTTTGTATTGGGAGGGAAGAATCAGGGGAGTGAGAGACTAGGGAGACGCATAAAGAATGGGATGAAAATGGGGGCAAGGGATACCAAAAGATGGGATGGGGTTTCTGTCTCCTCCATATGAAGCAGAGAACAAGTCACAAACTTGTTCATTCTGTGATAGGGGACAAGGAGAAGGATAGAGGGAAAGGGAAATGCAAGTGAGGGGGGATTTTGGCTTTGTCTACACTTTTACATTTAAAGTGGAGCCATGGCAGCACTTTCTTGCAGCAGTGTGATCACAGCACCAATCCTTGGGAGAGCTCTCCCCGCATTCTAGGTTAACAGCCTCCATAAGGCGAGTAGCTAACTGGAATCTGGAGCAACTGATACATCATTCTGGAGATTAAAAAGGTTTTTTTATTTATTTTTTTAAATGTTGCTTTTGAAGTTGAGGTTCAAAAGAAATCAAATCAGAGCAGCCTGAATTTAAATGGTGTAGCAATGAAAATGGATTATTTTTAAAATCACATGGATTTCTATAGTGGCATTATCAATTTATCCCTTACAAGTTATCCCTTTCATAATGGTTTCTAATATTCTCCTAGGACTTTTGAATAATGCTGATAAAACTGTTCACTATTATTCCAAGATCTTTCTTGAGATTATTTTGTAAATATGGTTGGGATTATGTTTTTTAATGGTGATTACTTTTAAATTTATAAACACTGAATTTTATCTGCCATCTTATTGTTTAGTCACCCAATTCAGAGAGAGCCTTTTGTAATTCTTCAGTTTCTGTTTTGGATCCTGGACTTGTTGGATCACCTCTGGATAATGGTGGAACACTGGAGAAAAACATCTGTATATGAATTTAGTCATCTTTCAAAATCCTTTTAGAGAAGAACTGACAGATAGAATATTTGCTGGGGAATGGATGTCTCCTAAATTTAAAAAAAAAAAAAAAAAGATACCCGGTATACCAATTATTTATAGCTATTATTTTGAGGCATTGTCCATTTGAATACCATCCCAATAAATAAATTTACAGATAGAGATGTATATACAGCGACGAGTATCTGAAGAATATATATTTAGTAAAGAGGAAGCACAGAATTCGAAATGAGGCACTGCTCAGAGACAACTGCATACAGAGAGTTTCTATAAGACTAGAATCCAGAGCTGCTGATTTCCAATACAATAGCAATATCTGTGTCACATGTGAGCCTCTCCAGCATGCCAGTAGTGGTCATGCAGGTACATGCACTCAGCACCCCCCTTTGGTTCTTTCAATTAATTATGAGACTTAGACTGCTTCAGAAACATGCATCTCTCTCCAGAAAAGAATGAAAACACACACACACACACACGGTTAGCTGCTGCTGGTTACCCTGCTCTGGGTCCTGGTCAGTTTTTAGTCCTAGTTCACATAATCCTCTCCTTCCCCAACCTCTTTCCTGGAGCTGGTATGGTGCTTCAAATGGTCCTTCTGCAGCTCTCCTTCTTGGAGCAGGGTCATGAGTTAATAAGTCACTCCCAAAGAGGCTAGATACTTCATCTCTACCCATCCTGACTAATAGCCATTGATGGACCTATCCTCCATGAATTTCATCTCAGTTTATTTTGAAGCTTGTTAAATCAGGTTTTCACAGCATCCTCTGACAAGGCGTTCCACCGGTTGTTGTTCATTGCATGAAAAAGTACTTCCTTTTGTTTGTTTTAAACCTGCTACCTATTAATTTCATTTGGTGACCTATAGTTCTTTTGTAATGGGAACAAGTAAGTAACTTCTCCTTATTCACTTTCTCCACACCAGTCATGATTTCATAGAACTCTATCACAACCCCTCCTTAGTCTCCTCTTTTCTAAGCTGAAAAGTCCCTTTCTTTTTAATCTCTCTTCATATGGCTGTTATTCCAAAATCCGATCATTTTGTCACCCTTTTCGGAACTTTCTCTAATCCTGAAATACCTTTTCCTTTTTATATGAGATGACCACATCTGAAGTAGTATTCAAGATTTTATAGTACCATAGATTTATGCAGTGGCAATAAGATGTTCTTTGTCTTATTCTCAATCCCCTTTTTAATTATTCCTAACATTGCTTTTTTGACCACTGCTGCACACTGAGTGGATGTTTTCAGAGACCTATCCAAAATGATCACAACTTCTCTCTTGATTCATAATAATTTAGTACTCCATTTTGTACGTTTAGTTGGAATTGTTTTCCAATATGCATTACTTTGCATTTATCAACATGAAAATTCATTTGCCATTTTGCTACCCAATCTCCTAGTTTTGAAGATCTCCCAGGGAGATCCTTTTGAAGCTCTTCACAATCTGCATGCTTCTTAACTATCTTGAGCAGTTTAGTATCATCTGCAAATTTTTCCATCTCACTGTTTATCCCTTTTTCGAGATCACTTATGAATATGTTGAATAGGATTGGTCTCAGTACAGAACCCTGTGGGATACCACTAGTTACCCTCAAGAGTGCAGGCCATGCTGTCACTCTCCAATATTAAGTTTAACTTATGGATTCACTTGTTGAGTAGTATGTTTGAGATATATCCTGGGAACATATATTATGCAACTGGCCAAATTACAGTCAATTGTTAAAGTACACAATTCTACAATAGATCCTAAAATTTGAATTAAATAAAACTCTCAAGAACTAGTCACTAGGCATTAAACAGGAGCCAATTATGCACCCACATTGAGTTTTAGGATGTGTATTTTACTTGTAAAATTTTAGGAGCAAATTTCTGATTGTCTGTTTGATCAGACCTTCCATCTCTCTCAGTTCTTTAGCCAAGATCATTCTTGTCATTCCTAACCAATTCTCTCTGGCCTGCCACCTTCCTTTCCATTTACCTGATCCCCTCTTAAATACATGTACCCTCTCACTCAAATAATGTGAAAACTCAACATTTGCTGCCATCACATGCTGATTCTGCTTGTGTGCAGTCTACACCTTCTCTTACCCTGTGTCTATTTAGAGAATGTTGTCTTATTTCCCTGTGCTCCTTCATCTGTTATTGCATCTGTTAATTTATCATCTAAGTATCTTTGAAAAGGGACAATATATTTTTTTAATTTAGGCAGCATGCTGGTGGTATGGTAATACAAATACATTTTAAAAATTTCATGATTGCAATACATTATTTCTGCAACTAAGGTTTCAAGGAGATTTAGCAAGAATAAACCAAATTCTGTGCAGAGTCTTTGAGGACCATGGAGTACAGTTATTAGATTGAACTTTTATTGTGTGCATTTCATCATCTGCAGAACATAACTGACTTCCTCCCATCTCTAAAGGTAAGTGAAATTGCCTCATTCCACATGCATAGAACTGTATTAAAAGTTCTTATGCTAAAGAGATTCTCACTCATTTCAAAGATTTCTTTATTCTAAATTTGAACTTTATACCTTAAGTGCTATGCTATCATTCCCCCCCCCCCCCGCTTTTTGTGATTTCTTAACACATTTAGGGCTTAAGTCCTCTACTGATGACAAAAGCAGAATGAACATCAGCTTCTGATGCTCATTGAATGTTTCTTTTTGTAACAGCTGAGACACAAGTAAAAGAAAAATCTCCATCCTATTGATTGCATTTTTATGATTACCTATGTTTAGATTGTCAGCAACTCCACTAAGAACTCGTTTCAGAGTTCTATAACCATAAAAATGTGGCTGTAAACACACTCTTGCAAGGCAGCTCATGTACAGGTTATTCTCCCCTCCCCCAAAAGTAAAATATAAGTGGATGACAGAATAATGATATGGTCTTTGTAATTCAAGAGGAAGAGAGAATGTCAGCACTGATTTTCCCATCTCTAATTTTAATATTTTCCAATACAAAATAAGTGTTGAGAGAGTTCTCTCTCAAAACAAATACCAGTTTCTGTAATTAGGATAATATAAATGTCTATAGAAATTCTTATACAAGTTACAAATGGAAACACTGTGCAAGACATGGAGATGGAAGCTAAAAACAAAATACGCTAACATGCTGACTTTGAAGAGCACCAGAAAGAGAATGTTATTTATAAAGAAATTCTCTTTGCAGATTTTCTGGTTTTATTGAAACAAAAAAAATCACCAGAAGTTTTAATAAAAAGACAATCAAAACTTTCTAAAGAAATTAGCTGACTGACTAAAATTAGTCTAAACAATGTTTCTCAACTTGGGTGTTCAGTGCTGGCAAGCATGGCAACTGCTTGGCGCTCCACACCAAATACACCCTTTCAACTAAGTTACATGCTTTAAATCCCACCTCCTCCATTCTGCAGGGCAGCAGGGCTCAAGCTAGGTACCTTGAGGCTCAAGCAAGGAACTTAGCTTCACTGGCCCCCAGACAACTGCCTTGTTTCACATTTCCTAATGCTGGCCCTGAGTATTACTCTGTGATACTTCAAGTTGAGGGTTACCATTTCTTCAAGTCTTGGTATGGGAGTCACCATTTTAAATCCAAAGGGGCTCACTGGCATAAAAATGCTAAGAAACACTGGACTAAAATACAACACAAAATTAAACAAATGCCTAGTGAAGGAGGAGCAAAAATCTATACAGTACATTGTGATTTAGAATAGCATCCTATATATTTCACTGCTCTTTTGGCATAAACAATATCTCCACTTCTTCCTTTTTTCTCTGTCCTATGTTTATGATACCTCAAATACTGTATGTCTTATGGAAATCTCAAGTTGCAGTTATGCCTATTAGATCATAATCTCTTTTTATGGTGACATTTTCTCTTGCATTTGTGTGCGCACACACTAGCCCATTAATGCTTCTTTTATTCTTCATCTTTTGTTTCAAAACTTTACAGTTGTTTGAATTACTCTGTAATTTGTAAGTCAACATCAGAGCATAGATGTTGTATTAATCCCTCTTCTTTCAGTAAACATATCTTAACAAAACCTTCCAGTTTTGGATCCAAAAGTTGTCAACTCTCCTGTTTAAATGGAGAACACAAATGGGTTCCCATCAGACAAAGTGCAAACCTATTAAACTATCAAAGATAAAAAACCACTACTGAAAACGTGTAGATTTCTTTGCTTTTAAACCACCAGCTTGTTTAATAAATGCTGACTACATCCTTCATTTCTAAATTTATTATTTCTGTAATGCTATAGGGATTGTATGATAATGACTACAGTATAAATGATTCAACTCTTACCCAATCCCATTTTAAAATTAGGTTTTAGGATATGAATTATAGATTTCAAACAAGCATCTGTTCCACACTATAATTTCTTTATTGAATTAGGTAGCGATTTTTCTATTTACTATTACAGTGGAAATGAATAATTATATTGTACAAATACACTTATTCAAAAAGTATGGTATGAGACTTTCAAAGGATATAACATTGCTCACTTCTTTATTATTTGTTAACACTAAACCACAGTTTCTTTGAGTTGAGGACTAGAGGGTTAAAGATTTGAGGGGGGGTTGAGAGGAAAATGTGTAGAAAAAGAATATTATTTGATCTGAAGTTTGTAGTATATCAAGTGTCACATTATACATGTGACTATGCCTCCATTATATTAACCTTTAACTGCTTAAATTAGGTTTCCTTATTTATTTGGTGCCTAGTGAAGTGTTTAACTTTATTAAAGAATTACAGTTTAGTTGTGACATCTGGTCTTCCCCACAAAATCATTTATTCCAAATTTACAATCTAATTTCTTCAAATATTGCCGATACGTAAAATTGTAATTTAAGTTTCAATGTATGAAAATTTCACAGAGTATTTCATTATAAACACACTTAATTAATATGTGCATATGTAAGCACACAAAGGAATGCACGTATTGCATGTAAGTACACCTATCAGTGTTTTGTGTTGGTTTGTTTTTACACTATATACTATATATAGGGTACAACATGAAAAACAAATCATACAAGATAAGTTTTTAAAGTATTCAGGCTCTCCAAAATTCCATTTTCTCTATAGGTGCTACAGTACAAGATAATTAGCTATGGGAGCTGGAAGTTCTCTGTACCTCAAAGTCAAGCTATTACTACTTGTTTAAGCACTTAAAGATGCATTTGTAAACATAAATTTAGGCACCCAAGGTTTCAGATTTTTTTCAGCCTCACTGCTCTGGTTTCCTTTAATGTTTTTCATGCTTTTAGAATTGCTCTTCTCTCAGATGTTGTATCAACTATGCCATCTGGTATACTGCAAACTATAAATCTGCATGAATATTTAAGATTCTGAAGACAGAATTTCAACATTAACTGCATGTTTGAAAAAGAACTATCACACTGAATTTTTTTTCTGAATAATATATTTTTGGCACAGATGTTTGTGAATAAAAAGAATGTTTTTCATGTTGGTGTTCCAAATTAGGAAAGTGGGTGTTTTTTTATAATATATTGGACAGGTCCCCAGAAAGAGTGAAAGATCTAGAGGGTAATTATGCTCATTAACTTTAATTATAAAAATTTAGCCAAAGTTGCTGGCTAAACACTTTAAAGGTTGTTCATCAGTTTACCAGAATCAGCTTTATTTTAAGTTACAACTAGAGACAACTGGAAGTGGAAATGGCTAGAGTCTAATCTAGCAATTGTTGTAGATCTTTTAATAAGTACTTGATCATGTAAACTAAAAAAAAATAGAAAACAATTTTCAATCTATCATTATCATCTTAAAAAATTAAAGCTCTAAAGTAGTCCACATGCAAATCATGAGAATTAAAAACATTAAGGGCCAGATTGTAGCTGGCCCTTGTACAAAGGCCAGAAATTAAATGTCACTATGTTGGCTTTCTTTGGGCTGTTTTACCCTTAACAAATGTTAAGTTTAATTGCATTACACTTGCTATTACCAACATAATATTCGCTTCCTAGACCAGAACTTCGACTCCACTTGTCTCTCTGTGGTGGATTCCAGAATAATCTGTTCCAAGAAGCATTTATGCAGCCTAGAAGTTTAATCTCTGCATACACCAATTCAATATGAAGACAGTGCAGTAATAATGGGAGATTTATACTTTGAGAAGGAGAAAGTTTATCTACCCTGCACACCATTAGCGGCAGGGTCGTTACATGCTGTAGTGAACGGCAGACTGTATCAATGCTATGCAGTGTAGCTATATGAAA
Source organism: Pelodiscus sinensis (assembly GCF_052426305.1). Taxonomy (NCBI): domain Eukaryota; kingdom Metazoa; phylum Chordata; order Testudines; family Trionychidae; genus Pelodiscus; species Pelodiscus sinensis. The sequence continues at coordinate 54,287,405 of NC_143055.1, read as the reverse complement.
ATGGTGAAAGGCTCAGGCGTCTTCCAGGGGCACATCCTTTCACTGCAATGAGGAAAGGTTCTGGCAGTAGGGAGATGATGGGGAAAGGCTCTGGAAATTCCATACTGCTAGAATTTCTTCCATGTAGCAGCAGGACACAATACTAGTAAAAATAAGGGTATAGGAAAGGGAGGCACCACTTGAGCATATAGCCCTCTTCTACACTAGGGAGTTATTTCAAAATAACTCATCTTATTTCTAAGGGTGTGTCTAGACTACTGAGTTTTGTCAACATAAGTGGACTTTTGTCGACAAAACTATACCTGCGTCTACACTACTGTTGAGTTCTGTCGACATAACGTCGACAGAACTCAGCAGTTTTGTCGACGCTGGTAAACCTCATTTTACGAGGCATAACACCTTCTGTCGACAGAGTTCTGTCAACAGAAGGTGTTATTGCCTGTAAGGTTGCATCTAGACTACAGGGTTTTGTCGACAAAGCAGCTTGCTTTGTTGACAGAACTGAATGTGTCTAGATGCTCTATGTCAACAGAAGTTTTGTTGACAGATACTGTCGACAAAACTGTCGACAAAATCCTGTAGTCTAGACGTACCCTAAATATGCAGAGCGTCCACACTACAAAGCCCGTTATTTCAAAATAACGGGCTGGTTATTTTGAAATAACTCCTGCTTTCCACGAGGAATAATGTTAATTTTGAAACAGTTATTTCGATATAACAGTACCATGGATGCTTCAGTGCCACTATTTCAGAATAACTACTCCCCAGAGTCAAAGTAATTACTCATCAGAGCTTCCTAGGATGCTGTGTCGAGGTAGCACGTCCAAATTAATGGAGACTGCCTCAGACTAATTTTAAGGCTTCTCCGTAGTATGGCCATGGTATTTTAAAATTATTTTGGAAGTTATTATTTTAAAATAATAACTTATTTCAAAATAATTTCCTAGTGTAGACATGCCCATAGAGAGCTGTGTAGGGTGTATAGTTTGCAGTTCTGGCATGTCTGTTCTTTATTTGCCAAAGCAGTTTGGTACCATCTATACTGCCATTTATATCCATGTGAGGAAGCATACATTTTATAGTCTCTACACATTGCCATAAAATTTATGCAATGTAGACATACTCCTAAGGTACAATTTTCATCCACACTTCTCATGGAGCCAACTGGCTCCACGCTGCACCCTATGCAGTAACATTTGATTCCTACTGAACCCTGCAGATGCCTAAACTCACCTGTTATCTTATTTTTCAAGGTAAAAGTTTGCTAGATGCCCAAGTTTCTGCTTCTGAGTCTATGTACAGCTGTATCACACTCAGCCCTTGGACATCTGTCTCCCAAGTAAGTTCCAAAGCAACCCATAGGCTGCAAGAAGATAGAGATGAGTGAATCCCCTCACATGCAGCACTCAATCCAGAATGTCTGCTCAGAGGCTACTTTCCAAAACTGGTCCCATTACAAACCAGATTGAGGACCAGATGCTCACCTTAGTACCTTGGATGTTAGAGATCCATGTTCAATTCCCAATGTTGTCTAATTATTATTGATAGTGGAATAGTCATTGGGCAGAGAAAAAAAGCGTACATGCAACAGTGTGAGAATAACTTTGTAGTTAAGTGGTTAGGGTACCCACTTGGGAGGAGGGAGACCCAGAGTGTGGTCCCACTGGTCCAATCACTTCCATTCTTTATGGACAGTGCAAAACCTTCTTCATTAGGATAGTCTGAGGGAACCCTATATCAAAATACCCCATAGTCAAGTAGTTCGTGCATTCTCCTAATAAACAAAGGGCCTCTTCTCAAATCTTCTCTCCCTCTAAAGGAGAGGGAAGAAAAGACTCTTACTCTCAGAAAAAAGGCAGGCACCTTCTTCCAGCCTAGACTCATCATAGAGCTGGAAAAGACATCAGAAGGTCATCAAGTCCAGCCCCCTACTCTAGGCAAGACCAATCCCAACTAAATCAACCCAGCCAGGGCTATGTCAAGCTGAGACTTAAACACCTCTAGTGACGGAGACACTACTACTTCCCTAGGTAACCCATTCCAGTGCTTCACCACTCTTAGTGAAATAATTTTTCCTAATATCCAACCTGGACCTCTCCCACTGCAACTTGAGACCATTGCTCCTTGTTCTGCCATCTGTCACCGCTGAGAACAGCTTTTCTCCATCCTCTTTGGAAGCTCCCTTCAGCAAGTTGAGGCTGCTATCTAATCCCCCTTCCGTCTCCCCTACTCTTTGCTTCTGCAGACTAAACAGACCCAACTCCCTCAGCCTCTCCTCATAGGTCATATACTCCAGCCCCCTAATCATTTTGGTTGCCCTTCACTGGACCCTCTCTGATGCATCCACATCCTTTTTGTAGTGGGGGGCCCAGAACTGGACACACTACTCCAGATGTGGCCTCACCAGAGTCAAATAATCTGGAATAATGACATCTCTGGATCGGCTGGCAATACTCCTCTTAAAGCAACTTAATATGCCATTAGCCTTCTTAGCTACAAGAGCACACTGTTGACTCATACCCAGCTTCTCATCCACTGTAATCCCCAGGCCTTTTTCTGCAGAATTACTACTTAGCTGGTTGGTCCCCAGCCTGTAACAATGCTTGGGATTCTTCCATCCCAAGTGCAGGACTGTGCACTTGTCCTTGTTGAACCTCATCATATTTCTTGTGGCCCAATCCTCCAATTTGTCTAAGTCACTCTGGACCCTATCTCTACCCTCAACACTAAGCTAGGGGGAGAGGTAGATATGCTTATCTGCAAACTTGCTGAGGATGCAATCCATCCCCTCATCCAGGTCATTAATATAGCTATTGAACAAAACCAGTCCTAGAACCGAACCTTGGGGCACTCCGCTTGAAACCAACCACCATCCTGACATCAAGCCATTGATCACTACCCGCTGGGCCCGGCCTTCTAGCCAGCTTTCTATCCATCTTACCGTCCATTTATCCAATCCCTATTCCCTTAACTTGCTGGCAAGAATATTGTGGGAGACCGTATCAAAAGCTTTGCTAAAGTCAAGGTATATCACATCCACTGACTTTCCCACATCCACAGAGCCAGTTACCTCCTCATAGAAGTTACCTCATCATAGAAGCTAAATCAAAGGACTTGTCCTTTGCAAATCCATGCTGATTATTCCTAAATCACTTTCCTCTCTTCCAAGTGCCTCAAAATGGATTCCTTAAGGATCCCTTCCATGATTTTTCCAGGAACCGAGGTGAGACTGACCAAACTATAGTTCCCTGGATCGTCCTTCCCTTTTTTGAAGATGGACACTGCATTTGCCTTTTTCCAATCATCTGGGATCTCTCCCGAACTCTATGACTTTTCAAAGATAATGGCCAAAGGCTCCTCAATGACATTTGCCAACTCCCTCAGAACCCTTGGATGCATTAAGTCCAGACTCATGGATTTGTGTATGTTTAGCTTTTCTAAATAGTTCCTAACCTGTTCTTTATCCACCAAGGGCTGTTGATATTTATCCCACCTTGCGTCACTTAGCGCATTAGTCCAGGAGCCGACCTTGTCCGTGAATACAGAGGCAAAGAAAGCATTGAGTTCTTCAGCTTTCTCCACATCATCTGTCACTAAGTTACCTCCTTCATCCAGTAGTGGCCACACACCCTCTCTGATCACCTTCTTCTTGTTAACGTGCCTATAGAAACCTGTGTTACCCTTCACATCCTTTGCCAGTCACAATTCCAACTGAGCTTTCGCCTTCCTGATAAATGTATAGCTCGAGAATGCCGGGGGGTTAAACCCCTTCCTGGTCATTTGTCCAAGTTTCCACTCTTTGTAAGCTTCCTTTTTGTGCCTAAGTTCACCAAGGATTTCCCCCATAAGCCAATCCGGTCTCCTACCATGTTTGCCTCTCTTTCTATGCATAGGGATGGCTTCTTTCTGTGCCTTCCATGAGGCTTCTTTAAAATACTGCCAGCTGTCCTGGACTCCTTTCCCCTACATGTTAGCATCCCAGGGGATGCTACCCATCAGATCTCTGAAGGAGTCAAAATCTGCTTTTCTGAAGATCAAGGTGTGTATATTACTACTACTCTCTTTTCTTCCATTGGTCAGGATCCTGAAATCTACCATCTCATGATCACTGCTTCCCAGGTTATCACCCACCTCTACTTCTCCTATTAGTTCCCCCCTGTTTGTGAACAGGTCAAGCTGTGCATGGCCCCTGGTCAGATCCTTCAGCATTTGTACCAAGAAGTTATCCCCAACAACTTCCTGGATTGCCTGTGTACTGCCTTATTGGTTTCCCAACAGACATCAGGGTGATTCAAGTCCCCCACGAGAACCAGGGCCTGCAATCTGGAAGCTTCTCTCAATTGTCTGAAGAAAGCCTCATCTACTTCATCCACCTGATTCAGTGGCCTGTAGTAGACACCAACTACAGCATCACTGCTGTTGTTTGCACCTCTAAATTTAACCCATAGACTCTCAACAGGTTTTTCTCCCTCTATATTCTGGAGTTCAGAGCAATCATAGTGCTCTCTTATGTACAGTGCAACTCCTGCTCCTTTTCTCCCAGGCCTGTTCTTCCTGAATAGTCATGGAAGGGTATAAACAGCACTCCCGTCACGAGACTCATCCCACCAAGTCTCTGTTATCCCAATTAAATCATATTTCTTGGACTGGGCCAGGCCTCCAGTTCTTCCTGTTTGTTGCCCAGGCTTCTCGCATTAGTGTACAAACACTTCAGATAACCTGTTGATCACCCCTATCTTCTCCATTTGAATCAGGGGTCCGTGCATTATTGCTGAATATAATAAAGCCAAATATATTACAAAACAGTGAATATAACAAACATGAGCAAGTCCACTGGATTACACGGTCAAACCAATTGTTCCCCATTTTGGAGTCATGCACTTGTTGGGGTTTTTTTTTCCTTCAAGTACTTTCGACTTGGCATTATTGAATTTTATCTTGCTGATATCATAACAATTCTCTAATTTATCAAGGTCCTTTTGAATTGTAGTCCTCTTCTTCAAAGTGCTAGAAACCCCACTGAATGTGGTGTCATCTGCAAAGGTAAGTGCATACTCTATTCCATTACCCAGGTTAATATGAAAATATTGACTAGTGCTTGATCCACACCGACTCTTTCAAGAGCCCAGTAGAGACATCTTTACAGTTGGTAGTGAACCAGTGATTATTATGCTTTCACCTGCGCAACCACGCATTTACTTCCTCAATTCAATGATCCCTGCTCAGTCCTTTCCCTTCAACAGGGAGAATGGACGAGAATACCACTTGCGCTCTGAATTCTTGGATCCTTCTTTCCAGCGCTACATAATCCGCAGTAACCCACTCAATGTTATTTGTGGCCATATCATTAGTTCCCACATGAAGAAGCAGGAAGGGGTAGAGATCCAAAGGTTTGATCAGTTTGGTAAGTCTATCAGTCACATCCTGAATTCGAGCTCCTGGTAAGCAGCACACCTCTCGAGATTCCAGATCCGGATAGCAGATGGATGGCTCAGTCCCTCTTAGGAGGGATTCCCCGACCACCACCACCCGTCATCTTCTTTCAGAGGTGGTGGTCATGGAACACCCATCCCTAGGGCTACTTATCCCATGCCTTCCAGTTGATGGTGTTCCTTTGCGGTTTCTTACTTGTAAGGTCCCTTCCAAAGCATTCACCACTGCAGAGCCTGTGGAGAGAGCCTGAAAGCGATTGCTTACCTCTATAGCATAGTGGGATTCCTGTGCTGGCCTTTTTCCCCACCTAGAAGTTACATGTTGCCAGTTCTCTCCGGGTCCCGTACTGCCCTCTGGCTCTTCCACTTGCTGTGCTTGCAAGATTAAACACTGCCTTCTATCGAGGAAGTCTTTATCCTCTCTAATCAAGCATGAGGTCGACACTTGGGCTTCCAGTCCTCTAATTTTTTCTTCCAAAATGGCAACCAGCTTGCACTTAGTGCAGATGATATCCATTCTTTCTTCTGGAAGGAAGACAAACATGGCAGGTGCTGTGCAAGTAACAGCAGCAGAGCTATTACCATCCATCCCTGCTGTCCTAGAGAAAGGATTTAAAAAGAAAGGCAGGAGAACCCTTCCCTCTCCCATTCTCAACTCCCCCTCTAAAATCCCTGTTAGCACTCACCTGTTCGCAAGCTCCTTGGTCGCTTGCCCACTAATTTATAAAGCCCTGGAGTGCCTGAAAGTCCCTCCCCCTACCAAGGCTCAGCCAATCAGCAGAGTCTTCTAGAATTCAAACTTTAATTAGAAGCCAACAGTTTCCACCTGCCACTCACAGCACACACTCCATGAAGGAGAGGGGGAGGGGAAAGGAAGTGAAAAAAATCCTCATTCACAAACACAGGGGAAAAAACAAAAACAAAAAAAACACCGCACACCAACCCTTACCTCACGCACACAGCAAGAAAGCCCCAATAACACACGCTTCCCCTCAAGAGTTGTGTATCTGCTTCTCCTTTACCTGGAGAACTCCCCCTATGAACTCCCTGGGTGCTTATGTTAGTCAGTGGGGGTTGGGCTCCGGATATCCCCCCCTTTTGCCAGCATTTCCCTTTGATTAGCTTAGGAGACTCTCAGCCTACAGTACTGCCTTTTGCAAATCTCATTCTTAGGTAACTCTCTCTCATCATTCATTGTACAGAGTGCCTATTTCAGACTATGTGGATGATAAGTGTTGTTCCCGGGATTTTGTAAGCATCAAAAAATTAAGTGGTGTAACACTGAACTTTCTCACTGAAAAAAAAAAAAAAAAAAAAAGATGTAGTTTGGCTCCTTCCACTCATTTCAAAAATTAAAAGATTAGATAATACATTGAGCAGTTAGTGAAAAATGTTGCATTAACTCAATTATCCATTATTGAAGAGACATTAAAAGATGCTGTTTAGCTACTCTTTTTATATAATTGTTATATACTGAAAAGATAGAAACTGACAATATTTTAGCTTCCATTATTTTAATTAGACACAGAATACCACATGCAGTGTAATTAGTCTTTCATGACAAGAGGAGCAACTTGATTAGCTCATACAACAGTGTGAAAACACTGTTATAAAATGTTTACGTCTCTGAAACTATCAAACTTTCAATTTTTAAAAAGTAGTTCTGAAATATAAAATATTCAGTTCCATAACCAACTGTCAGATTTATTTATTTATTTTATGTTATTTATTTTTTTACTTTCTAGTGAGTTAGAAAGTGGATGCATCCTATTAAAAAGAAGGATGGAAGAGAAACTATCATAAGATCCTTCATAACAAATAAATAAATAAATAAAATAAAGAGCAGTCCTGTGCACCTTAGAAGGATCAGGGCTTTTGTAGGTAAGATCCACTCCATCAAATGTGCTGGAACGGAAATAACAGCATCCAAGATTTATATATAACAAGAAAGGAAGTACATGTCAATTGTAGGACCCGTGGTAAATAAAACAAATTAAGTGGGCTGGACATGAAAATGCAGATAATGGCAGGGAAACTGGCTTAGTGATTCGTTAACCAGTGAATGTTTTTATTCAAGCCTAGGGTGTCAGACTTTTAGATTAGTGATAGAAATGTAGCCGTGTTAGTCTGGGGTAGTTGAAGCAAAATGCAGGACAATGTAGCACTTTAAAGACTAACAAGATGGTTTATTAGATGATGATCTGAGGAAGTGGGTCTGGCCCATGAAAGCTCATCATCTAATAAACCATCTTGTTCGTCTTTAAAGTGCTACATTGTCCAGACTTTTAGATGAATTCCAGTCTGCAGTTTTTCTTTGTAATTGGGTGGCAAAACTCCTTTGTAGAAGAATGGCTACTTTTAAATCAATGCTTAAGTGACCAGATAAAATGTTGACCTACAGATTTGTGTTACCATGCCTGATGTCTGATTTGTGTCCATTTATCCTTTGTCTCGGAGACTGTCTAGTTTCGCCAACATACATGGCAGAAGGGTATGGTATCCCCAATATCCTTAGTTATAGTTGGTCCAGCTATGGAACCAAAAGCAACTGGGGAATGGTAGAACAGTCAGCTTAAGTTCAATACCTAGAAACATACTAGAAACAGTAATAAGTTGTAAGAACCCATATGATAAGATGACAGTAATAGCTACCATGAATTTGCCTGGAACAAATCATTCCAAACCAACCAAACCAACCAAATGTCCATCTTTGACAGAGTAAGTGGCCTCATATATGGGGGAAGCAGTAGATAAACTCAATATATATCATAATAAGACTTAGAGAAATTGGAGGATTTGGCCACGAGAAATCTGATGAGGTTCAACAAAGACAAGTGCAGAGTCCTGCACTTGGGACAGAAGAATCCCAAGCATTGTTACAGACTGGGGACCAACCAGCTAAGTAGTAGTTCTGCAGAAAAAGGCCTGGGGATTACAGTGGATGAGAAGCTGGATATGAGTCAACAGTGTGCTCTTGTAGCTAAGAAGGCTAATGGCATATTAGGTTGCATTAAGAGGAGCATTGCCAGCAGATCCAGAGATGTCATTATTCCAGATTATTTGGCTCTGGTGAGGCCACATCTGGAGTAGTGTGTCCAGTTCTGGGCCCCCCACTACAAAAAGGATGTGGACGCATCCGAGAGGGTCCAGTGGAGGGCAACCAAAAGGATTAGGGGGCTGGAGCATATGACCTATGAGGAGAAGCTGTTTAGTCTGCAGAAGCAAAGAGTAGGGGGAATGGAAGGGGGATTTGATAGCAGCCTTCAACTTCCTGAAGGGAATTTCCAAAGAGGATAGAGAAAGGCTGTTCTCAGTGGTGACAGATGGCAGAACAAGGAGCAATGGTCTCAAGTTTAGTGGGAGAGGTCCAGGTTAGTTTTTCTTAATATCCATTTCACTAGGAGAGTTGTGAAGCACTGGAATGGGTTAGCTAGGGAAGTAGTGGAGTCTCCATCCCTAGAGATGTTTAAGTCTCAGCTTGACAAAGCGCTGGCTGGGTTTATTTAGTTGGGATTGATCCTGCCTAGAGTAGGGGGCTGGCCTTGATGACCTTCTGAGGTCTTTTCCAGTTCTATTATGCTGTGAACCTACAGGTGTGCATCCTGTAAGACATTGATGTTAGCAGTTAACATGAAGCTTAAGACTTGCAAACTTTGGCATAGATAAACTTAAGTAGATCATAAGTTATAAGAAATGGATGTAGGAAGTGAGGGCGAATCTTGGGCACATGACCTCCAATGACCATAGAACAGGTGCCGGCATCAGCTTCTGGAAGGTTCTAGATGGAACATCTGACCACAAAGAGTTCCATGGCAACTAACTGATGTATATGGTAATGGGCTGAAATCAGAGATATACTAACCTATAGGAAAAGGACACCCTGGCATTGCTAAGGAGAGGAAATATAAATAAGTTTAAGGGTAACCCCTCTTCATATGCATTAGACCTGGTAATGTCAGTGTAACAGCCTGTACTTATAAAATTAGCAACCCAGGGCAGCAAAGGTAGAGACCTAGATCTTGGGAGAGGCTAGAACGGTGGCCACTGGTAAAGACAAGGAAGGTAACAATAATAAGGAAAATAAGGGCTAGCAACCAGGTTCTGAAAAGCATAGCGTAAGTATGGATATTACAATGTACTTTCTGTATTATCTCTGTTTTATTTCTATCCACCTGAGTTAGCATAGATCTGTAAATAAGTGATTTGTAAATATACTATAAGAAATATTTTATGAGTGTTGCACCTGTGCACACTGGGGTTCCCAAATGTAAAATCTCTCTCTCATTTTCTACGGGATGACAGAATGCACTTTTGTCCTGCCACCCTTCTGCTCTCAGCCACACAGTCTCTTCCTTCCCCAGTGCTTCAGGAGGGCGATGCCATGTGGACTCTCCCCTTTCCTCTTCCCCACTGCTTGGAGGAATCTGGGGCTGCCACAGACTCAGCCCAGCTCTCCCTGGCAGCCAAAGGGGCGGTGAGACTGGTACCCGGAGCAGGGGGTGTATGTGTGAGAGAGAGACTGGCATTGGCACAGCCTCAGCCCTGGCCATCTCCGGAGGCTGGGGGTGGGACTGAGACACTGGCTCTGGCATGGTCCCAGTCCTCCCCAGCAATGAGCCCTCCCCGACGCAAGAGACTGGTGCTGGCTCAGCCTCAGACCTCTCCCCTCCCCTGTCCCCCCACAACCAGAGGAGGGGCAAGAGACCGGTGGGGGCAGACCCTGAGCCTCCCGCCAGCTGGGGAAGAGGTGCCGAGAGATTGACGCTAGTGTGGGTCTGGGTCCTCCCCAGCAGTCGGGAGTGCTGAGAGACTGGGGCAGGCACGATCCCAGTCCTCCCCAGCAGCTGAGTGAGCCAAGAGACTGGTACTGATGTGGCCCCCAGCCCTCGCTGGAGGCCAGAGGGAGGGAAGGAGAGAGTCACTGCTGGTGCAGCTTCGGCCCTCCCAGGCAGCCGGGTAAAAAACTATGACCGTACCCCTAGAGAGGCGGGCTGGTGAGCACGCTGAGCAGGGGACACAGCCCACTAGTAACAGAAACAATTTTTCTGGCCCTGATCCTGGGATCAGGACCTGTCAACTCTCAGAGTAATATATGGGAATTGTGGGATCAGGCTATAGACAGTAGGAGTACATTATAATGTGATCTTTTCTGTATCACAAACTGAACATGATCCAACAATGAGATGCACTCACCAAAAAGGTAACAAGTCTGGGATGTATTAACTAGAGTGTCAAAGCTAAGACATTGGAGATAACAGTTCTGTTCCACTCAGCTCTGGTGAAGCCTCAGCTGGACTATTTTGTACAGTTTGGAGAGCCTGCGCAGATACAAAATTTGTATCCGTATCTCCCAAAATGGTCCACAGATGTGGATACCGGTGGCAATAAAAGTAATATCTGCAAATTTTTAGGGCTCTCCCAGTTTGGGTAGCGCACTTTAAGGAAGAGAGAAACAAACTGCAGGAAGTCAGCCCAATGGAAAGAAATACTGGAATTCCCATCACTAGAGGGTCTTACAAAACAGACTATATCTGATAAGTGTTGGTCTATACCTAGGTTAGACAATCACAGGGAGCTGGAGTTGAATTCTCAAATTTCCTTCTAGGCCTACATTTCTATGATTCTATTACTTTAACAGAAAAAAGTTTTTTGTACAATTTATTTACACTGTGTAATTAATGCAACTGTAAATCACAACTTATTCATATTTCTTGTTTGCATGGACTTTCCTGTCATCATTTTGCAGTTGCATTCGTGCTTATATGATGAAAGTTAAGAGCATTTTACAGCATCTGAAAGTTTGAGGGTACAGGAAAAGGTGTTTATTTTTAAAGCAAGTTGATTAGATTTCAAATTGATAATGTCACATTACATAAAATATGAAAAGCACCACAATTTGTTAACTGCACTACATTTAAGGTTGGCTTTTGTTGCGTGCTGACTATTAAATAAATAGAAAGCTTTTAAAATAAAAATTAAGTTATATTACCAAACAGCAGGTATCAGGCTCATAACCATAGACTAATTGTTTCTCCAGAGAAAAAGCTCCATGACAGCACAGTCAGCCTATTTCTTCAATTAATTACAACTGTAAATCTAATCTGGAAGTACTGTGCTATTCTCTCTGGAAAATGCTAGTATTTTGAAGTATTTCAGGTCAGATTCTTTTAAATAAAAGTTGTTGCAATTTACTTTATTGGGTTAAAAAGTACTTCTGTATAAACATCACTCTCTCCACAAATGAATAATTTGATCTAATTCCAGAAATTAGCTTGTTTTATGCTCTTAAATTCCTTTGTGTAGATATTTGAAAATACAGCTAGGAACATCTGAAAATTTTACCCACCATCAATATTCACTCCCTAGGAGAAAGCAATAGTGAGTCCTAATTACTTTGAAAAACAAAGCTGCTTCATCAGCTAATAATCTTACCATCTACTCTCACAGCCAGGTAAGCACGAGTTCTGCATGGCAGCACATTGTCTTCACAGTTTAAACATATTCACACACCAACCACCACACATTGCTAAGCTAGTTTGTTGCTATGGTTGAACAGCTTAAGTTTGACAGAAATTAAAACAGGAAATTTTCTGAATCACCTGAAGTCTAATTCAGTAATTTAGTATATATGTACTACTTGAAATACGTCTAGGGTAGACAGATCTTCAGTATTGTCATGGACAGTCTGGTATTTTCACCTCTGTCCAGTTTAAAAAAAAAAAATCAGAAAATACCCGTGTCCGATTTTTTCCCCCCTGCCAGGAGACAAAATTACCAAACACCTGGCAATCCTATCACACTCAGCAACTGGGCTCAGCTGCCACCCCATCCGAGCCCCGTCTCCTCCCCCTCTCCTCCTCCCTCCACTACCTGGTTCTGCAAGGGAGCTCTCTTCCAGCACAGAGTAAAAGAAACAAGATGGCCACCAGCAAAAAAGTCCCAAAGGTCTTAAAGGGGTCATGCTGGGTTTTGTATTTTTGTATTTTTTTTGGCTTAACAACATTGGGGTCCCTTTTTTTTTTTTCATTAAGCCATCTGGTAACCCTAAACAGGTGGGTCAAGAATTTAGGTTAAAGGTGCTTTGTTTTATTTTTCTTATAAATTCCAATGTGCTTAAAATAGTGCACTGAGACTGTACTTCAGTTGAAAAAGTATTCAGCTTATAAGTAAAGAAAGATGTATGATTATTAACTCTAGGTGTATTTTCATACATACCTTTCATTTGACTCAATCCCTTCAGCATTACACAAGGTACTTGTAATGAGCAGGGGTGGCTGCTCACTGACCCCGAGCAGGGAAGAACTCCTCTCCAAGCCCAGACAGGCCAAGCCGGGTCCTGCCCCTTGAACTCCATGGAGGCCAAGGGGCAGGGCTGGGCTAGGAGCATAAAAGCCCAGTCCAGGAGCTCAATAGAGCTTTAGCCACTGGAGGAAGCAGAGGCCTGCCCTGAGTTCCCAAGCCATGAGGGCCCAGAGGACCTTGCAGAGGCTGAGGACTGACATGGACTGTTCTTGCTCCAAAGAAGAGACCTTCTACACCTTGCCTAAGGGTTCAGACTACCATGACCCTGAGGACCAGCAGCCAGCATGGAGCTAGGTAGATGCGGAAGGGGAAATTAGGAAGTGGCCCAAGGGAAGCTGATAGCTGATTTCATAAGATTTTGGAGTGCCAGCGTGTTGTGGGCCAAATCCCCGCTGACTCCAGTGGCAACCAGGGCTGCCATTGCTAGGCCCCTTGGCCCGGGACGTGGTGGAGCAGGCAGGGCTCACGTCCCCTTGCCACCACACATGCTGGGTAGGAGTCACTTGTTCCTGGGCAACTCAGGCCCTGTGGTTTGAAAGGGGCTGCTGGACCTTTACATACAAGCCTGAGCACAGATCAGGGGCCCAGGACTAAGCTAGCCATCTTACAGTACTTTTATGCAAATTATTTAGCACTAAAAGTAAAAAAACAATTGCAGTGTAGTCACAGATAATAGTAAAATACAGTGATTCACAGATTATGCTGGCAGACTGAACCACAGCTGTTAATATGTACTAAATAATCTGAATTAAACCACTGTGTGGATGCTTGCATTCAGAATTAAAAGTACCTTATTTGGGTATCATGTAATTAACTTTGGAAGCAATTTACAGCAAACCAAGTAAGGTGGCCTTAATTCTCAATGAATCTACATCTTTGGGGTTTAATGCAGATTAACTGTTAACATGAACTAATTTAGATTAATTTTTCCTGAATGCCTCTTAAAACAAGCCCTGAGAAGTAGATGGGTTTGGAACTTTTTTGTATTCTATAGCCATTCAGCACTGTAGTTGGCTCTACTAGTGTTATTCAAGTTGCATGTCCATAATATATAAATCAATTATCCATTTGAAATCAAATTTCTTCCAGAAGAACGTCTGCACATTCATACACTTGGAATGTGCTTACAATCAAAGTTGACCAAGCAGAACTTTCTAGTAGTAATAGTGTCTGTTAGTGCTCTTGTGTGTGCCCTGCCTTTCTCTGGTTATAAAGCAGTATCCTTTTCTTTGAATGGTCTCTGCATGTGTTCAAGCCACATCTACATTACAAAGTTATATATAAAAAACAAAATCACATGAGTACAAAGCTACCACAGTTAGTACAATTGCTTGTGTGCACAAATTTAAAACTTTAACCAAAGATTGCAGATGACCTTTGTGATGGTAAGGAGGAGTGCTGGCCAGCACTCAGTGACTAACAGGTTAAACTCAGATAGCTGGGGGTGCTGGTAGGAAGCTAAAAAAGCCAATGAGAGACTGTTTAAATTTAAAGATATACCTGCCTGTTGCTCTCTCTGTGTGAGTTTAAGCAAGGAGATGGGGGGGGGGGGGGAGATGAACTAACCCAGGCAGGACTACCATGCCTAAAAGGAATACTGGGCATGGAAATGGACTGGACCTTGAAGTGGATCATGAGTAGATAGGGGAAAATGTATATTTAGTTTCAATCAGGCTATTTTCTTTGAGGTTTTTTTTTTGGTTGGTTGGTTAAGCATCTGTAAAATCCATGCCCCACCCTCCCATTCACGATCTCTGATAGATTAGAAATACAAACTGTTATCTAAGGTGTGTTTTCTCAGTTGCTCTGTAACACCTAGCAACCAAATATGCTTTATCAAAGCTATCTCTTTGTTTTGTTAAACTCATTTTTAAGTAGCAAAAGCTCTGTGTATGTGTGCCTAAGACTAAGAGGTCAGTTTGCTTTTGGTTTTTTCCTCACTCTGTGTTAAGAGAGCTTGAAGGGAGGGAGGTACACATCTGGAAAAAGTTCAAGTGCTTCTTTCTGGATTTCAGAAGAAGGAGTTTTGTTTTTTAACACTCGATGGTGGCAGTTACCTCCCAAGGGCAGAAGCTTATAGAGGTAAGGTGTTTAAGATCACTTGTGGGCCCCCATATTCTGTACTCTGAGTGCCAAAGTGGGGAACAGCCTTGACAACCTCCATGGAAGTTTCATCAAGGACTCTCAGGAGGATTCAAGAGGCATGCCTGTGTACATAAATAAAATGCTCTACATGCTCCCCTCTCCAATCTATCTCTAGAGGGCAATGAAAAGCCTGTATTGTTATAGAAGAGGTAGTAGTACAATCAAGTAATGTAATGAAGAGTCAAAAGCAATGTCCTGCTATTTGTGGGGAGAGGACAAATTGGGGTGGTGGTAGTCAGGGGAGCCTACAATGGAAATTTTTTCTACACACTTGACTAAGGTTCCTTCCCCTGCATCAGACACAACCATGCTTAACTGGCAGGAATGGCTGGATTGCGGTGAAGTAAACAATGGGACCTGGGTCACTGCACAGCTGGATCTATTGATCACTGGCACTCCATCCTTCTCCTCACTGTTCATGGCAGTGACATGTGACTTGGGCTCTTTGCTCAATATTCTCCAATCTCCAGTGAGTGTGTACTCTGTAAAAACATCATGGTCTATGGTTTAGCACCTGACTGACTAATGGCCTCCCTGACCTTTTGATAAGCTTGCCACATCTTCTAACCTGTCACATAGAATTACTGCTAGTCCCGGTCACACTGCTTCTTCCTGCATCCCCTTTACGTTTCTAAAGTTGTATCAGAGCAGTGCCTGCAAAGCCTCTTCTCCCCTCCAGACAGCAGCATGTCTGGAACATATAGTCACCCAGACAGTTGCTTCAGTAGGGGAAAGCTGCTAGCTGACCAGCTTTTCAATCACAATCAGGAAAATAAGATTCAAAATCTGCAACGCTTTAAAGGGGAGGGCTTGCTTCTGGGTTCATTGGCTCTGGGCAACGGCGTTTTCAATGGTGAAAACTGAGAAGCATTGTGGGACAGCTGCTGGAGGCATAGATAATCCAGCATCTACATGCACAGTTCATTAACCTAAGCTCAATGACACTCAAAGAGATGATGTTACATCAATGTAACAGGGCACTTCCATTGACGGGAGACAAATTATGTGTAGCTACATACACAACAAGATTGATATAAGTTGCTGTGCATTAATATGACTTTGTAGTGTAGATTAGGCCTCTATTCTTGGGAGTTTGAGAAGCAGCACTTCCTTAGGACAAGCCAGCCTAAATAAACAGACTGTAATACTGTTAAGTGAATTATGCATCTGATCTAGATGCTTGATCTAAGGAATAAGCCTTATGCATTCTTAGCATCTAGAATGTGTAGTTTAGATTCCTTTAATGGAAGTAAAGGTTAGGGGGGAAAGGCAGGCAAATATATGACCTGGCTGAATTTTTACCATTTTGAGAGAAAGATTTAGTTTAGGATGAAAGGCCACTTTCTTTAAAAAAACAAAAAAACAAACAAAAAAAAGCCCTATCACAAAATAGGATCAGTCAAAGAGCCAAAGCTCACTCACTCTTTTTATGAATGTAATAGCTGCAGAAAAATCTGTCAGTTAAGATGATCCAGGGATCATATTCCCACTGGTTTAAAGGGAGGCTTTATAGGTTGTGGTCCCATAAGGATGTGTGTCCTCTATATAGCACGTTGATGGATTTGGCAGAATTATTGTTCTCATATGTATGTGAAATTGCACACACACACACACACACACACACACACACACACAGCACTAGACATAATATTGACAGTTACTTTAAAGCAGTTTTTTCCTAGTTATCAATTTAAATTTTCACATTTCTGGAAAAATAAGGGTTTCAGACAACCAGTGGGTATCAGATAACGTAGTAGATGCAGAGATTCAAAAATCAAAGTTGAAATGTTAGAACACAACACCGCTTCAATATATAAATAGCCTTAAGTCAAACAATTTATTACTCTGCATTTCTGTAGATTTTTAACATAGTTAGAAAAATATTTTAATTGCTTTGTGAAATCAACATTCATTGACATTTACAAATAATTTAATCCTACTAAGCCTAAATATAGATGAACATCAACCACTTCAAATATTTTGGTGTGGAAAATAAATGAGGTATTTACTACACATGTACCTCAGTTTACATGCTTGATAATATTTAACTACATGGGGTTAATCAAAGGAAGCTATTAGGGAGAACGAAACAAGAAATGAGAGAGACACCTCCAAAGAGACAACCAAGGATATGCAAGGTGTTTAACCTGACCCATGTCTTGGTTTCTCAAAGCAAGACCTTAGGATGTAACAGCTTACAATGCCTCTTAAAAATATTGTGATTTTCCAATTTTAAATGGAATGCCTTGAACTAGGATAATACTTTTAAGTGGTTATGCTGCTAAATTAGTCAATATTTAAACACAATTAGAGTCAAGTAACAATATAAATTTGTAAAGCTTTTTTTTCCAGGTTATGCTGTTTGGATTTTTTTTAAATGACACTGTGCTTTGTTAATCTTCCTGAATAATCAGATCACAATCAACACATTTCACAGCACTTGCTGGAGGGTGGCAAAATCTGGTCTTTAATAAGCATAAAAGGAAAATGCAGTAGAAAGTTGTTTATTAATGGAATAATATGGAAGCAACAGAAGTTCTATTTAGGACATACAGCTGTTAGGTGATAAGATGTTATCTTATCAACAGTCTTCCATCATCAGGAAAACCAATCCACTTGGCATCATTTTTGCAATGACTTACTACAGGTTGGACCTCGCTTATCTGGCACCCTTGGGACCTAGCCTGTCCCAGACAAGAGCATTTGCCAAACCAGGGGAGGTCCCAGCAGTCAAGGGGGCCAGCAACTCAGCCAGGAGCCCTGTGTTGGGAGAGGTGTGATGTGGAGAAGCAGCAGGGAGTTCTGGACCCTGCAACTGGACAGTAGCAAGAGGCTGGCAGTGGCAGATGTGAAGTTCTGGCCCTAGCTGTCGAGCTCGGGGGTGGTGGCCATTGCCAGTCCCCAAGCTCTGCAACCAGAACTGAAGCTTTGCAGCTGCTGACCCCTTACTACTGTCCAGCCACAAGGGCCAGAACTCCCTGCTGCTTCCCACACCTCCCCTCCCCCAATACAGGGCTCCCAGCTGAGTTGCTGGCCCCCTCTGCAGCTCCTGCCCCACAGCCTGACCTCCCTATACCCAAGTTCTGTGGTCCAGGAACATCCAAGGTCCTACCAGACTATGGATGTTGCCTGACCAGAGAATCCTGGTTAAGGGAGGTGCAACCTGTACTAGATCCATAGATACCAAGAAAGCGCTCTGAAGACGCGGTGACAGTATAATAGTGGCTAAAAGTCCTTTTAATATCTTTTGGAAACAGAAAGATACAACGTAGTTAAAACTTTAATATGAAAAATAAAATCTTTCCATTAATGTCTTACTATCCTCTTAATAGTATAGCCTTCTCATCACTCTGATGAAATGAACAAAGAAAACAATTCTACTTACATATGTATTTATGATTTCAGGATGCAGGTTGCAAGGGAATATCCCTACTCTGCCTAACCAATGAAAGCTAGTCTAAATGCAAGTTCCTGAAAAAGCCTTAAGTCTTCATCCCCAAAGGCATTTTAACTAGTTTTCTATTGATATATTTAGTTATTTCAATTCTCCGAAACAAATTGCTTCTTCAAAGTAATCACCAACGCCACTCCATGTTCATAGGTGTAGTTTGATTTCTATATTTGGTGTGGCAATGGATGGGGAGGTGAAGCGAGGTAGGGGTGTATCTTGCGCTCTAGATGCAGAAGGTGAGGCTTGGCAAGGTAGGGATTGAAGGTGGAGGGATTGACAAAGGTGATTTTGATTCAAGGCTCAGTGCAGGAGGTTCTGAGTGTAGAAGGGATTCCAAATGCAACGAGGTTAAATCAGAACTGGGCAAAATACGACATGCAGGACATATCTGGCCTGACAACCCATAGCATCTGGCCTTCAGATCCCGCAGGGAGCCCCAGGAAGGCTCAGAAATGTGGCTGTGGGGAGGTTTCACTTTAAAAACTGAGCCTGGAGGGGATGGGGGAAAGTTTTAAAAGCTGCTCCTGCCCCCAGCACAATTTCGATAGGCAGCTTCTGGCCAGAAACTTGTCAATGGGAGCCACCTGTTTCAATAACAAGCAGCCATGAAACACAAGGGGCTCAGTTATTCACAGAGCACATGGCTGCAGCCTGTGAGAGAGAGGAACAGGAAAGGAGCCAGATTCAGGAACAGGCTGCTGGCTGTTAAGTCTCCTAGCCAGAGCCTGCCTCTGGCACCCCAGCCCCCCATTTCCCAACTCTCTGCCCCCCACCCTACATATCCAAATCCTCTGCCCCCTCCTGCACTCATATCTACTCCCAGATCTGGCACCCTAATCCCCTGCCCCAGATCAGTCCCTGTCTGCCCTAGCTCACAATCCAATCCCTTACAGCCCAGTCCAGTGCCCCAAGTCACAACTGCCTTCTTCACCCAAACTCCCTCCTTTACCTCAAGCTCCCTTCTGCACCAAGCCTCCATCCGAGACCCTGAAACTCTTCCATTAATATCAGGAAAGAGTACGGCCCTCAACCACTTCCCAAATTCTTGGAACAGCACCCTCCCCACTCTGGTAAAAGTTGTCCACCCCTGGGTTAGATGTGGGGAGCTGTTCCCCAGCCAGTCATCCCTTAAACCTTCCACAAAGGGGTGATAGTGGCAGGGAGTGGGGGAATGGTACATAGTTTCCCATGAGGTCCCTGGGTGTGGATCTGACTCAGGTCACAGCTGCTCCAGGGGATGAGGGTGTCGTGCCCTCCCCCACAACACCCCTGGCTGACCAAGACCCAGAATTCAGGTTCACTCACTTGGGCTGTACACTGTACAGACAGATAGAAAAACAGCTGTGTAACCTAGCTCTCCTGAGTCACTGTGTTCCTGCCCTCCATTTCCACAAACCATGAGGAGGAAATCAACCAACTAGCATTAAACATTTGGTTGGCTGAATCCCAACTTTCCACCATTTCCTCCTAGGATCTGAAGTGGAGGGGAGCAAGCAGCAATGCCACATGCTGTGTGCCTGCTGGTTAATTTACCATGTGATCTATGCGGTAAGTCAACAGGAGCTGCTCCCCCGCCCCACATTACAGCACCCACATGGGCACACTGACCAACCAGCAGAGCATTTCTCTTATCACTGCTCATCCTGCCCCTCCCCCCACAACTATACCCCACAGAGAAGTAGTAGTGTTAAGGGAGAAACCTGAATGTGCCCCCCCTGTGGCCAGACAGCCCGCCTCCATCACATCCATCTTATTTGCCTCTCTGAAGCATACAGGGCAGAGAAGGAGCAGTAAAATCAGAATAGTCTATGCTGGCTCATCTGATCCTGAGAAGCTGAAACATAGATATGAGGAGAGATCAGGATATGCGAGACTGCCACCGGCTGGCACCTATGTTGATTCGAACACACACACAGTCCCTGGAAGAGGAATTTCCCACTGAGAAAAGAATGCCCAGTACTTCCAATTTAGTTATCTCTCTTACAAGTGTAAAGTAAGTTCACAACTCCCTTGTAAGAACTGGTCTCACAAAAGACACAAAAGCCCCATTTGGCATGACAGATAAGAAAGAGAAATACGTGACCCCATGAGTATAAAAGATGGGCCCAGCACACACTCACTTGGAGTGTCATTCTACCCTCTACCTGCTGGTCGGGTTAGGTGTTTGACCTCCCGAGGTTCTATGGGGACGCCCACCTCGTATTTTCGTCTTTCCTAGGAATTGAGGGACCGGCCCTGGCCTGACATGCTGGAGTCGAGAGGCACAGAAGGGGGTAAAAATTGTACCTGGATGTGGTCCTCTGTCTTAAGTGTACACATAGAAAGAGTAAGCTGTTACTTGGTACCATTATTTCTATTTTTCTATCTTTATCTTCTTTGTAACTATTTTTAAGATCCATATTTTGCTAGCAATATCTATATTTTGCTAGTAGTTAAGAAATAGAGCAATAGCCATTGTAACCATATGATTTATAAGCTTCTTTAATAAACCTGTAACTGTTTAAGCTTTAACCTGACTCCTTCAGTTGCTGTAACAGAACCAAGCACAATTTAAAAGAACTTCAGCCGGTCTTAAGGGACAGATATAGGGAGCCCTGACCGTCGGCTGACACCCCCCATACACAATCTGCTTCTGTGGCACATCCAATTGGATGGGCAATGCCTCCCAAGGTCTCAATCAACACCCATGTCCATATTCTGTTTTGCTAAGTAGCTTTCAACCTAATCTCCAAAAGCTCCTCTTTTCCAGGCAAGAAGCATCCAGAATCTGCAGTTAAATCATCAGGCCATAGATTGTTGCATTAGAACATGGAGAATCTTAGAGGATGCTGTTCTTTTTTAAAATCAGATCCACAGATATATGGAAGAGCTTATACTAATCACAACACTCTGCAACTGGCGCAGTTAACAGAATACTATGCTAAGTTCTAGATCTTTTAGGCTATACCTACACTAAGAGTTTTCTTGGCAAAAAATATGCTAAAGATTTATTGCAAGAAGAGGGATTTTTGCACAAAAAGGTAACGTCCATACTGCTTGTTTTTGCACAAAAACCCCAGCACAAAAAATGGATTGGCAGAAAATATGCAATGAGATCATGACTTACGCAAATGATTCCCTCATTAGCATATTTTTATATAATCTCAATTGAAGTATCCATTGTCTAGATCAGCATCTCCCAAAACTTAATGATTTATCTAACACCTTAAAAAAAAAAAAGAGTTATATAACACTGAATTTATGGAACATCAAGCTTCTGTATCAGAATTGGGAACTTCTTATTAATCTGTAACAGACTATGGAGAAGAAATTTTCATATATCTGGTGAAGTTATCTCCCAAAATTAAACAAAGTAAACCAGAACAGCATTCAAAGCAGAGTGTATCTAGGTGTAAATATGAAGCTGTACTGGAACTACAAGTATTTTCAGATTTAGTTACAGTTTACAATAAAGATACAAAGGGAATTCATGTTAGCCAAAGAGATTAAAAGGAATAAGAATGGATTCCACAAATCTTCTGGCAATCTTAGGCAGGAGGGAGGCAACAGGAGAGAGAGAGAGAGAGAGAAGGCCCATTAATAATTATAAAGGTGTGGTATGGTGAACAAAGTAGTTGCATGCTACATAAGTGCTTAAAGATTGGTCTAATTTTCTTAACAAAACAAAAACTTGACAATGAAAAACAAGGACACCCTCGCAATAGTAGTGATAGAAATGTAGCCGTGTCAGTCTGGTGTAGCTGAAACAAAACAGGACTATATAGCACTTTAAAGACTAACAAGGTGGTTTATTAGGTGATGAGCTTTTGTGGGCCATATCCACTTCCTCAGATCAAATAGTGGAAGATATGGTTGTGACAATATGGAAATGCATCTGGCCCACGAAAGCTCATCACCTAATAAGCCATCTTGTTAGTCTTTAAAGTGCTATATAGTCCTGTTTTTTGTCCTTGCAATAGTAGTTACTCATTAGTTCAAACCGAATGCAAGGAAATCTCTCCTTCGATAGCTCAGCTCTGGATTCAGATCATAATTTTAGGTTGAAGCCCCTCCCTTCCGACAGGAAACAGGTAAGAAAATACTTGAAAGGAGTATAAATGTAATGAGATGCAGTAAGGGAACTACCTAATGAATTTACTAAGCAGCTATCAATTATTTTGTGAAGTCATAGAAAATGACAACGCATCAAAGGATTTTTAAAGAACAAAAATAAGTAGGCATGGAAGGATTAATTTTTTGATTACTAAAGGTCAGCCAACATTGATTTCTCTGTACATGCACACAAACAGATAAAATAATATTTTCATATGTAATAAATGAAATTTAGAAATAGGTGAAGTAAGAAAAATGCTGCTTGATAATTTAGTTTGATTTAAAGTTAACTTCATCTACTGACATGTGATGTTGACAATTTGTGATGTTATGGATAAAGATTTCACTTTTTAAATTTCAACCTCTGTCGTTAAATTGTCTGAACTTTGCATAAGTTCCTGCAACTGAAAATTGGAACTGATAAAAATTAAGTTGTTTAAAAATAAACACTGATGTTGTTCATCAATTATAAAAAGTAAAAATAGCATTTTGCCAAACCTATAATGGAGTTAGGTAACTCTTTAAAAATTTAGTTATCAATTATATATTAACCAAAACTGCAATGACAAATCTCACTTTGCAAAATGATGTTTGCTGGGATCTGAGCACTCCTTTATTATAACTTTCAGAGACAGTGGGGAGGGGAGGAAAGGAACCTTAAGTGCAATGATTAGCACTAAATCCAGTTTGAACGAACACTTTCATTAGGAAGATAGAAGCAGGAACAATTGCACTGCTACCAACCTGGGAGGAATTGGGAGGCAAGTCAAGCTTCATATCTACTCTATAAGGATTGCGTAACGTGACAAAGTATTGTCATACAGTATTCTAATTTGATCATGGCACTTCGCTATAAATTTAAGAATGAAACAAAATGAAAATTAAATTCACTAGATGTTACAGAAGCCAGAAAACCAATGAACTATACATAAAGATAAAAGTTAAATCCTCTCATGCTTACCTACATTATTTTAGATCTGGTCCACAAAGCATACAATCTAGTTACCAAAATAAAATGCAACTTTACACAATGAAATGCAAACTTCATACAAATAAATAGTTCTGTTCAATTGATATTAAATATGAAGCCTCAAAGCAATAAGTCATCCATTCATATTTTATGGTTATGCAGTCTAATCCACCAAAATAAGATTTACCAAGCGTATTTAGTACTGGATCAGATACAATCCATATTTTCCATGTACATACTACATAGTAAGTGCTGCATAATGGTTTCAGAACAGAGTGGTTGGAAAGATCTATTAAGTTGCTAATCTCTTTATGGCAGCAATGCTGCCAAACAGACACATCCGGGACAAACAAATTTTCAACCATTTAATTAAAAGAGTGCCATCAGACTGCTCTAAAGGATATGAAGTAAAGAATGCTATACTCAACAAATAAGGCTTTACAGTTTTCTGTAATATTTGTTTAGGTAACTGCCCAATTAAACACAACATAAGTTTACAAAATCTTCATTAAAGAGGTATAGGTGGGATTGTGCTGTACCCATGAATAAAGGAGAAAAATTATTCTGGCAAGATTTTGTTTTGTTTTTCACCTTTGTTTTGTAGAAAAAATATTAGAATTTTATTGTGCATTTTCAGATACGGCTTACTGTGGCTAATTCATCTAACATTTCAAGACTGCAAACTTCAAGCTCTGAGTCTTAATTTGAAAACAGTATCTTCCTTCCAGCATAACAAAATACATGTCAAGTTACACAGGTCCACTTTGGACCTGTCTTCAGCATTACTAGAAGGGAAGGTTACTCACCTTGTGCAGTAACAGAATCCTTCGAGAGGTGTCCTCTTGGGTGCTCCACTTAAATGTATCAGCCTCACTGTGCACAGTCCAGAGATCTTTGGTAGCAGTCTCCAGCTGCCGGTGCGTGCTGCACTATCGCTCTGAGCGACAGGCATGCACCAGTGGCCATTCCCTCCATTCTCTCGATGCCGGAGTGTGTTAGCCTGGAGAAGAGGGGAGGAGGGTGGGTGTGGAACACCCATGGGGAAACCTCTTGAAAAATTCCAGTTACTGTACAAGGTGAGTAAACTTCCCTTTTTCCATCAAGGGTCCCTGTGAGTGCTCCATTTAGGTGACTCCGCAGCAGTATTCCTGCTTGGTGGTGAGCACTCCATGATGTGGATTGGTTGCTGGACAGTATGGTAGGTCCAAAGCTAGTGTTTGAGTCCTGAAAGGACTGAATAGTGCAATGTTGAGGAAAGACGTTGAAGAAAGCCGTTGCGGTACGTACTGTACTCATGGAACACTCCCGTATAACAGTTGGTGACTATTTTCTGGGTATAATCCAGTTGTATGCATGTAGACATCCATTTGTATATTATTGTTTGGAAAACAGGTCATCCTCTGGACCAGTCCATGCACTACACAAACAGTCTAGGAGTATGTTGGAGCACTCTTGTACTTTCAAGGTAGAAAGCTAATGCCCTGTGCAACTCTAGCATGCCTTGCACACCTCCAGTCCTGCCTGACTGCTGTTCTTGGGTGGTTTCAGGAAGATCAAAGATACATATATTGGTTTGTTACATTGGACTGAGGTAGGGATCTTAGGCAGGCATTTTGGGTGGGTTCTAAGGATGACTATGTCCTTGTGGAACAACATGTATGGCGGGTACACCCTGCGTGCTACTATCTCTCTTAGCTGATGTTACTCTGAGAAAAGCTTTTTCACTGAAAGGTGGAGTAACGAGTAAGTGGCAAGCACTTGAAAGGCCGTCCCCTTAGTATATCTAGTGCTAGAGCCAAAACCCATAGTGGTGCTGGATCTCTGTAGTGGATAGAGATTCCATATCCCTTTCTGGAATCTCTTCACACACAGGTGGGGAAAACCCAGAAAAACCCCAGAAAACCTGTATGGGTGGGCACATCACAGACATAGCTATCAAGTATACACTGAAGGAACTAATTGGCAGTCCTGTGTCCCTCAGGTGGAGAATATACTCTAGCATGTCAGATATCCCCGCCATGTGTATCTAGCACTTGAGCTGAATTCCAGGCTTCAAATCAGGCCTACTTCTGCAGGTAAGTCCATCTTGTAGTGGGTCTCTGAGAATTGATCAGAATATCTGTGACCCTATGAAACCACGTTACCTCATTATTTGAAAGCCAACAAGCATCCACTCATAGATTAGTGTGTGGAGTCCACGATGTGGCATGCATCCTTTGTTCTGGGTCAGCAGTGCTCATAGCGGTGGGAGCTTGTATGGATGATGAGTGTTGAGTTGCAGTATGGGATGGTACCAGATGGGTCTCTGCCAACTGGGAGCTACCACTATGCCACTTGCTACATCCTGTTTAATGTTCAATATCGTCTGCTGTATAAGAGGTATAGATGGAAACACGTACGCCAATGGGAAGTCCCAGCAGACTGCAAATGCATCCCTGAGAGGACGTGGTCTAATGCCTGCTCTGGAACATTACAGGGGGCACTTGTAGTTGGCATGAGTTGCAACGTGTTCATTACCAAATACATTTTTCTTTTAAGAAATAGGGTTATTTGAGGGACTTATTGATTTCCCGTTCGTGGTTCTGTGGGAATGGTCTACTGAGGGCATCCAGTAATAGCTTGTCCTTGCCCAGCAAATGCATTGTAGTAGGTGTGATGTGTGTGAAACACCATCTCCATCATTTCATTTCATCCGCACAGAGGCTGAGCAATCTCATGCCTCCCTGTTTATGTAATATGTTGTTGCGGTATTGCCTGACATCAATATCACTGTTTTGTTCAACATGTGCTCAAGCAGTTGGGAGCATGCTCGTCTGACTTCCCTGAGCTCCAACACATTGGTATGGAGCCACAAACTCTGTTGTGTCCACTGTCCCTGTGGTATCATGCTCCCCACGTGGGCTCTCCATACCCGCAAGGATGTGTCTGTTGTGATAATGATATGTGGCAATGATGCCTGAAATTGAGACACTATGCATGCATTGTGCAGGATGGCCTTGACCCAAATGTGTACATGGAGTGTCCTGTGGATCGGACAGGGTCTTGGTCAATACACCAGATTTAGCCATGCCTATAATGGCCCTATATGTTGTTGAGCATGTTGGACTACAAATGTGGCTGTGTGTCCAAGTATTTGCAGGCATGTACGCACCGAGGAGCACATACCACTTGCTATCGACACAATCTATGGATTGGCAATGATGTTATAACAATGGTTGCAGTCCAGCTGCGCTGCTGTAGGAGTGAGGGAATATTTGTCCAAGTGCAAGAAGAGCCCAAGCATGTCGAGTAACTGCCTTGTTGAGTGTTATGCCCGCTGCGTGCCCCATACATGGGTGCCATGACCAAACAGTTGTCGAGATATGGCCACATGTTTATGGGCTCTCTCCATAGGTGTGTGGCTATCCCAACAAGGAACTTGGAGCGTACTCTGCATGCTGTCGACAGGCCGAAGGGGAGCACGACTGCATTTGACATGGACCTGGCTGCTGTATCCACAGCATCCAGCACTGCTTGTAATGCTGTGCAAGAGATCCGAAACCTTCCGTCATATTTGATTCAAATTGTTCCTTTATATCTTCTTGTCGATACTGAATAAAGGAATTGAAAGATGTCTGTCGTAAATATTTTGCCACTAAAGGTACATAATTAGCAATTCTGGTTGAAGGGAAACGGAGGGGTATGCCTTGGTTCCTATAACATCCATCCCCTTTATCTCCCAGTCATGATTCTGCATTCTGGCTTAGTGCTATTGCTTTCCCCCTTGAGGTGGCAGCCTCTACCACCAAATTCGGAGAAGAGTCTGAGAATAGGAATTCTACCCCCATAGGGTATTTCTTATCTATTTGCTTGGAAGTCACCAGTACTGATGCACGGGTCTTCCATATGGCCTTAGCTAAGTGCACTCTTCACAAAGTGAAGGGGCTCAGGAGCCCAGAGTACTGAACCAAACCCCATACAAGAGCTGTCCTAATAAGCCTGCCAGCCTGCTCCAGATGGGGCTGAGGTAAAAGATGGCATTTTATGCTCAAGACTGGTTACTAAGTACACAATAGGAAAGTTCTTCCTTGCAGAATTACAAATTTTCACTCCCAGATTTAAAACAATGTCACAGTTGCTTGTACTGTTTTAACTAAAAAGTGCAGCTTACAAGAACTGGATGGAATTTTCAGGGGGAGCCAGGATATAGAATTACTTTTATCCACTTATTCAAAAAAGCATTCAGGCAAAGTAATAGATGCAGGAAGGTCTAACTGAGTAACTAAAATATCAGACTAACAACAACATCCTTACAAATGGTAATATTTTCAGTGGACAATGACAAGCAAAGGCAACCTTTAGGAATATAGCCTACAGTAAAGCTTCATCAAACAGCAATATTTGTATATTTCACAGTCTAGAGGAACTGAAAAAAGTATCAGAACTAGACCACGTTTACTGAATATTAAACAGATGAATAATGAGAAGCAGAAGAACTTCTGAGCTTCAGCGGCATCAGTAGGTGGGGGGAGACTTTCATATTTCATTGAGACTTACACTACTACAATGCAATACTTGTTCTAGTATTTCCTCTCTTTAGATTAGGGGTATCATCAATCCCATTCACGGAGTTGTCAAAAATCATTTCCTTTTCTTCTCCACTTGCATTTTTCAGGTCCTCCAAAAGAGGATGAAGATCAATCTTAAAACAAAAAATATTTTCCCTTGTACTAGACAGAATATAGTTTAAAATATCTGATGCACCCAATCTCACAATCTGTAAGTACTAGGAAGTGACCAGGGACAGGGTTTAAAAGGATCTTTCCTTAGAGCTAGGCAACACAGAGAACCATAGGAGATTTTTCCCCCCTGGAGCAAGCACTAGGAGATGAGGAAGAGCACTAGGTAAGACTCTCATGATTATTTTCATTCAGGAATAAAAACTGAGCAAAGTCAATATTTGTTCAGTAGAAGATCAAACATAATAGCTCTTACGGTTTCTGTGTAAGGAAATACACAGATCCTTGCAAACTCCTTTTTTGCTTTACTCAAACAATTCAAAGAAGGGAGTCTTACGCTTTTTACATTTACTGCATTCATTTGGCCTCCTGCACTGGTGCCCTGATTAACAGTAATCTGTTGTACAGTTAAGTGGACAGGAAAATGGAGGTGGGAGGAGAGATATTCAATCAGCAATGACTGACTGTAATAGCATTATGCACATGATGTATTTTGGATCCGATCCACTTTTTTTTTAAAATGCAATGCATTACCACATGATGCATTCTAGCCGTAAGAAACATGTATGTGAATAATGGCAAAACTCAAACATCGTTGGGTGTAGATGGGAAGTAACTTGATAGGAAGAAACTGCCAAACCACTTTGCTACTCATATTGGAGACAGGAAACATTTGAAATAAAGAGGGGGGGGGGGAGGAGAAAGACAGAAAAAGCTTCAACAGAGCAGAAGTCAATATTAAACAGCAATTCATGAAAGACCGACTACATTCCATGCATTACTTCTTAGCTTCCATTTATTAAAAAAGTCTAGTTCTCAAGAGAAACTACACACAACTCAAGTGTAATCTAAAGGCTAAGAAATCAGAAGGCCAAAAATCAACTAGCCAATAAATAAAGCCTCACAATTTAAATTAATCTTTTGATTTTGGGGGAATCTTACTCAATATATCTGAACAACTGGGGGTTGTCAAATGAGATCAAAAGTCATATCATATCCTACTATTACTCAAAAAGTCTCATGGAGGTTAAAGATATATTCAAATACTGGACAGAAATCTGGAAGGATACTAACATACTGAATGAGGTTGCCCACCACCCAAACACATTTCCAGCAGTAATTTATATCCTGTAGACCATCTCAAAAAATATGTAAACATCTCTTCATATTCCTCCATCTTATATCACTTGTCTTTCATATTATCCACAACTTTAGCTCTCTTGTCTTCAAAAAGTCTGTTTCTACAGATGGTTGCTAACAGGAAAAAAAAAAGATATATACTGCAATTACCACATTTTGTATACCATCACATGCCTCCTACACCATTTTCAGGCTACCTGTTCTTTTTATCACCTAGTACTTACCTTAATTTTTAATATAAGCCTAGCAAGTATTCTGCTGAAAAGCTGGACAAACACAAGCAAATTCCATTAATTCATACCATGTACTCCTCAATGCCCTGAAGTTATCTCTACAGTTGTAAGCATAAGGCATAAAATCCAATACCTAGCTTCCAATAGTGTATAGCTATAGGAATCTAACACTGCAACTTATAACACCATAAACACCACTCACAGAAGAATGCAATTCTGATGACCAAAACTTTATAGTAGTAAAGTATTCTATTTCCAAAATTTGCAGGTATGTCAAATGTATAATAAAGAAAGCTTTAGACCTTTCAAGATCAGTCATGCCCAATAACAAAAGAAATGTGGTAGAAACATTACAGTGAAAAAAGGAAAGTTACACATGGTTGTCTGAACACAAAGCACAATGTGAACAATGAATGAATCCAAGGCCAGGTCCACACTGTGGGGGAGGTCAACTTAAAGTATGCAACTCCAATTAAACAAACAACATTGCTGAAGTCAATGTACAATAACTCTAGGTTGGTGCCATCTCCATATCAGATATCAACAACAGAAATGCTCCCATTAACGTCTCTTACTCCTTGTGACAATGAGTACCGGCACTGATGGAGGCGTCCTTAGCATTTGATTCACCAGGTCTGTACTAGACTTGCTAAATCAAACCCCATAATATTGATGGCAGAGCATTGTTTCTCCAGTACATGGAGACATGGCCTAAGTCAATGACTACACTTGGATCTGAGAGTATGTCTACAGTACCACCCTAGTTCGAACTAGGGTGGTTAATGTAGTCATACGGAGTTGCAAATGAAGCCCGGGATTTGAATTTCCCGGGCTTCGTTTCCATAAAGCCGGGCAGCGCCATTTTTAAATGTCCGCTAGTGCGGACTCCGTGCCGCGCGGCTACATGCGGCACGGACTAGGTAGTTCGGACTAGGCTACCTAGTCCGAACTACCGTTACTCCTCGTTTCACAGTGTTTACGGTGTAACTTTCCTTTTTTCACTGTAATGTTTCTACCACATTTCTTTTGTTGTTGGGCATGACTGATCTTGAAAAGTCTAAAGCTTTCTTTATTGTACATTTGACATACCTGTACATTTTGGAAATAGAATACTTTACTACTATAAAGTTTTGGTCATCAGAATTGCATTCTTCTGTGACTGGTGTTTACGTTTCATGAGGAGTAACGGTAGTTCGGACTAGGAAGCCTAGTCCGAACTACCTAGTCCCTGCCGTGTGTAGCCGCGCGGCACAGAGTCCGCACTAGCGGACATTTAAAAATAGCGCCTCCCAGCCTTATGCAAATGAAGCCCGGGAAATTCAAATCCCGGGCTTCATTTGCAACTCCGTATGACTACATTAACCACCCTAGTTCGAACTAGGGTGGTAGTGTAGACATACCCTGAGAAAGTAGTTCCTTGTTTGAACAGGCATACTGAAGCTAGTGTGCTATAAACAGCACTATAGCTTCAGTAACTAGCTCAAGCTAGGTGCCCTATGTATCTATGAGGGCTGAGATGTGCTTGATTTGTTCCAGAGCTAGCCAAGGTTGAGCTGCAGCACCTCTAGGCCTGGACGTTCCTAGCCCCAGTATCTTTGGGCTTGCAGTGTCAGTTAAAGGAAAAAGAGCTCGAGCCTTGGTGCCTCTTTCACTGTAGAATTAAGCACTGGATCTGTGCAAATCTGTATTAAGGGCAGTGAACCAACGCCACTGTTCCTGATACTGGCAATGCAATACTACATTTAGTTCATTAGCACAAGTATTTCTACTCGAGCTGGGAATCACACTCTTTGCTCCATGTGTAGATGTAGTCTGTTTACTAATCAATGCAAAAAGAAATTCTATAGCAAGATATTCTATAGCAAGAAGTGATTCTTATGTGAAAAGTTAAGTGTCTTTCTTATGGGCAAAGATACTGCTTTTCAAATTGAGAGATCTGAATCTGTTCATCATTAATACTACTTCACAATGAGTAGTAGTACTACAATACTGCCTAGAGCCTTATTTTGTGGGTACTATGTGACCACATTAAGAGAAAATCCCAGACCTGAAAAGTTTATACTCAGACAAGATAGACAATGTGTGTACAAAAGGGATATAACATGAAGCTAGATGATTAGGAATGAACTAGAGACTCAGAGATGGACTTGTCACCTAGGAAATCTATGGATTATCTGAAAACAAAAATTGAACTCTGAAGTACCAGTCCAGTGCTTTAACTACAAGATCATTGTTGGTGCAGGCTGGAAAATGCCAAGGCTGAATGTTTTTCTAAATGTGCCCATTTCAAGCAAAGATTTTTGAAAGAAAGGTTGTAAGGACTTGGGGAAGCATTTTGATAAAGCTTAAAATTGAATGTTTAGACTTTGAGACCATAATATTTCAATTATCTCTGC
The DNA here is from genome assembly GCF_052426305.1 of Pelodiscus sinensis. Lineage (NCBI taxonomy): Eukaryota > Metazoa > Chordata > Testudines > Trionychidae > Pelodiscus > Pelodiscus sinensis. Next base: position 54,255,526 of record NC_143055.1, on the reverse strand, counting down.
TGAATGTCATTATTTTAAATGCACACCATACCATGCAAATCAGAACAAACATTTAAATTGACAAGAAATTATTTTTAAATACTTCCCCCCTCCCCACGTTTTAAAAGAGAAGGAACACTCAGACTAGCACTATTCCTCTTGAAATGAAAAATCCAGTTTCTACTCATCTCTAATATGTATTTATGTTAAAGCATATTAGAGCGAAAGTAGTATACAGGCATATTCATCAGGCATTACAACTCTGAGTATGCAGAGATAAAAGGTATGCTTGCTGGGTTGAAGTATTTTATCACCGATCCAGTTACAGACTGTAGAAAGAGTAACTTTAAAAAATAATGTTATTTATGGGCCTCATTTTCCACAGTATCACATCTTGTGCAATCATTTGCTAAATTCTCAACTATAATAGACGTTACTATAATGGGAACCATAATGCTAACTTGTGTCTAGTGTCAAGTAGCAAGAAATATTGAACAGAAGTGGCAAAACTCAGATTTGATCATGAACTGTACAATAACTCTAGAGCGGCAAAGAGAATCAGACTCCAAATATGAACATCCAAAGTAGCAATATAAACTATGAAAGACAAACACTCAAGCAGAGAACAGCTCACATACCACTTTTAATCAGAAGTACCTTGGCTTCAACAAAAATGTGCTGAAGTAAATTTCTGCATTCCCATAGCAGTTCTGCAAATAAATACCACAGTCATTTAAATCTAACACTGGAGTTAAGGAACAATCTCCCTTCTTCTAGTACAAGAGATTATGTAATAAATAGAAAAGCATGTCCAACAGAATAATAAAGTAAAAGCCTTCCTAAGAATACTGAGGAGTTATTTTCCCTCATGCAGGTGTAGCCTGCATGAAGCACAATATGGTTCTCTCAAATTAAATGTATGCTTACTGAGTGGTGATGCCTGAAGCAAAGATCAACTGTCAAAAAAAAAAAAAAAAAAAAAGATATTTTGTCCCTCAAGATTTGGCAATTTACAATACATAAAAGGTATAATGTCTTTACATTAATAAATGTTAAGAGACTATATGCATAGAGATGGATAGATAAAAGCCCATGTATCTCGCATTTCATACAATTTTCTTGCATTACATAAAATTAAAATATTTCAGCAACTCTTAAATTAAACATGTCATTGCTACCATTTATCCAACAACATGTAAAGTGACAAATATGAGAAAGTATCACGAGTTTATACATTAAATACCATTTAAAAATAATCCAGTAAATTCATTTTAAATGAATACAAGTGAAATCCTGACCCCAGTGAAGTCAATGGCAAAATTTCTATTGACTTGGAAAGAGCATGATTTGAATTCTATATGAATTATGACAGAAAAAGTATAAGCATAACTAAAAATGTGTGCAATAACTACAATGTGTTACTTTACATTATCTATGTTTACTATACACATTTCTTGATAAAGAACAGTCAAAATTAAATGCATTGTACATGAAATATATTAATTCCTGAACTATGAGCCTGTATACAATTTCGTACTGGAGAACTATTATGAACCATCACAAGTTAAAATATACATCAGGCATTAAAACAGTTTATAGTGCAAGATTTGCTTGCTGAGATGAAGTATTTTATCACTGGCCAAGTTATAGATTGTAAAAACAGTGACTTTTAAAATTATTTTATTTATGGGCCTAATCTTCACAGCACTGTATCTTATGCAGTCATTTTCTCTTGTGAAAAGTGTATATAAAATACCTGCCACTCAGATTTAATAGTGTTTACACCCACTTTACTCTCACTTTGCACAGAGCCAACAAGTGCACAAAAGAGGATGATGGTAGAGAACCAGACATCAATCTTAAATGATGGGGAAAATTGTTAGCTGTTGAGAGATTTTCCCTTCAAAATATAGCCTGTCCCAACATAACTGTGTTGTATTTTCACAAAATTATGTATTTCCCATGCAGCATTAGCTAATGAATCTCAAAACAGAAAGGAATCATTAACAGAGAATGCCTAGGATTGTCACATTTCAAATTTACAGACCACTTTAGTCAAAGTTCAGGTAATTACAAGCTATATCTGCTAGATAACAAAAAATGATGTGAAAAACTAGTGAAGTATGGGAAATATGAACAGTGACTACAACCATAAATGCTTTTAAGTGCCAAGAATGTTTAACAGTGATGAAGGTTTAAAACATGATTTGGTTTTCAAGACAGATATTTTAAAATGATTACTGCAAAGCAAAGCTAGCCAATTAGATTGTGTAATATATGGGAATCAAGTCACAAAAAGTGTGTCAAATAAATTTGTTCTCAAAAGACAGCTGCCAAAGGAAGTGTCAGTATTGTTCTCCATTCTAGTCCTTTTACAAGAAATTCTCTTTTTATCCCTTATTGTGTATCTGATTATTTGTGTATGTGTAGGAGGGTCTGAACCTTTCTATTTCTTTCCCAAGTTACAGAGAGTCAAGATTTACATAATATAGAACTTTACACACTTTATTAGCAAAAAGTTCGATACAACAAAGGAATACTATGCAACCACTATGCAAATTTACTGTGCAACCACTTCTAAAACATACTATTCATAAAGCTCAGTGTGACAGGGTGGACCAGGCCCCAAAAGCCCCTGCTGGAAGCTTTCAGCTTTGCCACATCCTGCTTCAGAAAGCCATAGAGAAGTCCTCAGGCAAGCTAGACTGGCTGCAGGAAGAACCCACCAATTAGGGGCCAGGAAGGCCTATAAGGAGAAGCTGCAGGACCAGCTCCAGAACAGTGTTTCTGGAGCCTTGAAGAGGGGTAGAAGGTAGGTGGATGGCTGATGGAGGGAGTAGCAGCACCATGGAGAGCTCCATGGGGAGAGAAATTGTGACTGAGCTAATGAGGTAAGGTAAGGGCAAGAAAGCAGTCTCCAGGAGAGAAGCACTGGAGGCACTACAGGTCTGACCTCCCAGGTCCAGCACACTTGGGACCTGAGCTGTCCAGAACCATGGAGTTTGCTGGACCGGGGGAGGTCAGTGCTTCACTCCCGAGCTCCTCTCCTTGTGGTGTTGCCACTGGCCCACCATGGCTCTCCACCCCACTGCCTGCCTACTTCCCCAGAGACTCCCAAGAAGGGACTGCTTCGCCAGCCCTGCTGCTGCAGGGTTTTCTCTCGGGTTCCCAGCTAGGGCCACTCAGCTGCTGCTAGCCCAGCTGCCACCAAAGGTTTCCCTGCCTGTGCACCCTGCCGCTAGGCCACCCCATTGTTGCATGGGATTCCGTGGGTTCTCCTGCCAGAGCTGCCTGCCTGCACCAGCCCCATTTTAACAGGGACAGGAGAAATTCCCCCCAGAGGCTGCCCAGTCATCTCAGCACCACTGCACCAGGGGTTTGCTGGGGTTTCTGGTCAGGGCTGTCCAGCCATAGGCAGCTCCACTGTAACTGAGGTTCCCTGGTTTGGGTCAGGTCTCCCTGACCCCCCCAATGCCAGGGATTCTCCAGCATGGGTTGGGGCTCCCCAGTAGCCACTTGGCCTCACTGAAGCCAGAGGTTCCCTAGCTGGGGTGAGGGCTCCCCAACCACCACCGGACCACACTAACGCTAAGGGCTCCCCAGCCACTGTTTAGTCCTGTTCCCCAACCAGGGCAGGGGCTCCCCAGATGCTGCCTGGCCCAGCTGGGGCTCTCCAACCCCTGTGTTACTCCCACCTCCAGGGCTCTTTGGACCCACAATGATGTTGCCAGACTATAGAGTCCCAGATTTGGCAGACTCAATCTGTACTCTCATCAGGAGTGGGGGAACAGATTGGGAGATTATACAAAAGGAATTGAGATGGTCCCCTGTTAAGGATACACCCTGGAAAAGATTTTGAGTATTTTGCATACAGGTATGACTCTGACAGAGAGCTGAGTAACCAAAAAAGGCTGGCATACTGAGGGAATGCAGGCATATGCACTCGACTAACTGAGGGTGATCACAGGAGGTGCATGTCATCCTATTACACTCAGAAATAAGGGTTATATTCCTTATTTACATTTCTTCCCTCATGGTTAGAATTTAAGAATTCAGACTCAAGAAAACATTGTATGCCATCTTAAATTGTACATAAATTTATATAGGGAAATGTAAATTGATGCATTTTGATGTACAAGTGTGACCTGACCAGTCCTGAACCAGGGAATTTGCCAGACTAGAAAAGATTTGTTGTCACAGCCTCCAGTGCCAACTCTGCCAGTTGAATGCAGGGGGGAGAAGACTACCTCCAGCCCTTGCCAGGCTGCCTGTGGGCCTTCCTGCTGCTGCCCCAGCCAGACATCCTGCTGGGCTCCAGCAGCTTGCACTGCCAGGGGCTGGCTCTTGTCCTAGTCAGGTTGCCAGGGCTCCAGTCCCAGCCCTGTGGCAGCCAGAGGGCTCTAGCCCCACTTCCGTGGGCTGTCCAGGACTCTGGCCCCATGCTGCCATGCGTTGCTGGAGCTGCTGCCGACCCCAGTCCCGCTGCCATGGGCTGCCAAGAGTGCAGGCTTCTGCCCTGTGGCAGCCTGCAGGCTCTGGCCCCACTTCTACAGGCTGCTCAGGGCTCCTGCCCTGGCCCTGCACTGCCACAGACCCAATCCTGTGCTGTTGGGGGCTGCCCTAGTCTAGTCCCAGTGCCACAGGCTGTCAGGAACTGTCAGGGGCTGCTGCTGACTCCAGCCACACTACTGGGGGCTTCTGTCAGACCCAACCTCTGCCCTATCCTGCTGCTTCTCCCTGGCCCCTTCAGGACTGCTCTCTTGTCACTAGGAACTAGGGTTCTCTGATCAAGGAACATCCCAGATCACCATGTTGCCAGACCAGAGAATTCCAGTTTTGGGAAGTGCACCCTGTACTAAAAGAGCAAAATTGTTTTATGATTCTGTAAACTTGCATTTCACATTCTAAACACAAATATAAGTCACCATTTCACAATACATTCAGGAAATAATTCTGCCATCCTCTTACCTTTTGCATTGCCATTCCTTTTTCTACCAGTCTCTAATCACAACTCAGGCTTTGCATCCACTTTTGCATTCTAACCCTAAAAATCTGTTTTCATAATTGTCTTGCCCACCAATACATCTAATTATTCTGCTTCATGAAGCCCTTTTCCTAACATCCCATACAAGGTTTTACAAGTTATGCTACCCATGGTAAATTGCTTCCTTTTTCTCCTTTATCTTCTCCCCCTTCAAATGAGGATCTGAAGTGCTTGAAGATGACTTTGATTAGTCCCTAACCATTCAGCCTGACTTTCTTCCTGTTTACCTGATCTCTCCCCCCACATACTAAAAAAGACTTCTAATCCTATTTCTCCCCTTCTGTCCTTTCAACCTTCTTGAGTACACATTTTAGTACGTATTACTTCAATTTCCTCTCTGCTAGTATCTACCTTGGTGTATTTTAACATACGTTCTATCCTCACAACAACCACCAATTAAGCAACTCACAAGGTTTCTTTTCTCCAATATACCCTTCCTTGATCACTATATCCTCCAGGAAACACAGTCCTCTTCAGATTTTCCCACTTAAGAATACCCCTTCAGCACATCATCTATCAGCTCCTTCCTTTACAAGTCCCATTTTAAATCATCTACAAGTTCCATTTTAAATCATCTACAACCTCTCATCATATTAAACTGAATGAAGAACTACATAATTTCAACTCGAGATTTGGTACTAGGGGAAAGGAGTAGGGTGTTAACTCAGTATAATATACATTTACAGTAAATGCAGATCACAATGTTAACATTCAGTTAGCAAAGTGTCTTACTAATTTATATTAAAGGTGTATAAAGATTATACTAGATTCTAGACACATGGACAATGTGAGTACACATTCAACACCAGTATGGGAGAAATCTGGACAAATAAGATAGCTATTATAACTGTAGGACTGAGCTCGTAAAGAGGAACAGTACTGTTAGCTAGAAACAAGAAGGCCAAGTAGAAGCTTTTAAGAGCAGTAGCAACATGCACTGTAGTACAAAGTGGCTGAACAAGACAGACATTCATCCAAGGGTTCTAAAAGAACTCAACTGGGAAATTGCTGAGCTATTATCTGTGGTTTGTAACCTATCCTTTAAATCGGCTTCCGTACCTAATGACTGGAAGGTAGCCAACGTGACACCAATATTTAAAAAGGGCTCTAGAGGCGATCCTGGCAATTACAGACTGGTAAGTCTAACTTCAGTATTGGGCAAATTAGTCAAAACAATAAGAATAAAATTGTGAGGCATGTAGAAGAACATAATTTGTTGGACAAAAGTCAACATTGTTTCTGTAAAGGGGAATCCTGTCTTACTAATCTATTAGAGTTCTTTGAAGGGGTTAAACTTGCAGACAAGGGGGATCTAGAAGATATAGTATACTTAGATTTTCAGAAAACCTTTGACAAGGTCCCTCACCAAAGGCTCTTGTGTAAATTACATGGCCATGGGATAAGAGGGAAGGTCCTTTCTTGGATTGAGAACTGGTTAAGAAAGGGAACAAAGGGTAGGAATAAATGGTAAATTTTCAGAATGGAGAGGGGTAACTAGTGGTGTCCCCCCAGGGTCAGTCCTGGGACCAATCCTTTTAAACTTATTCATAAATGATCTGGAGAAAGGGGTAAGCAGTGATGCGGATGATACCAAACTGTTTAGGATAGTCAAGACAGAAGCAGACTGTGAGGGACTCCAAGAAGATCTCACCAAACTGAGTGATTGGGCAACAAAATGGCAAATGAAATGTAATGTGGATAAATGTAAAGTAATGCACATCGGGAAAAATTACCCCAACTATACGTAAAGTATGATGGGGGCTAATTTGGCTACGACAAATCAGGAAAGAGATCTTGGAGTTATCGTGGACAGTTCTCTGAAAACTTCCACAGAGTGTGCAGCGGCAGTCAAAAAGGCAAATAGGATGCTAGGAATTATTAAGAAAGGGATAGAAAATAAGACCCAGAATATCTTACTGCCCCTGTAGAAAACTATGGTACGCCCACATCTTGAATACTGTGTACAGATGTGGTCTCCTCACCTCAAAAAAAGATATTTTGGCCTTGGAAAGGGTTCAGAAAAGGGCAACTAAAATGATTAGGGGTTTGGAACGGGTCCCATATGAGGAGAGGTTATAGCGACTGGGACTTTTCAGTTTAGAGAAGAGGAGACTGAGGGGGGATATGATAGAGGTATATAAAATCATGAGTGGTGCGGAGAGGGCCGATAAAGAAAAGTTATTTATTAGTTCCCTAAATAGAAGAACTAGAGGACACCAAATGAAATTAATGGGTAGCAGGTTTAAAACTAATAAAAGAAAGTTCTTCACACAGCGTGTAGTCAACCTGTGGAACTCCTTGCCAGAGGAGGCTGTGAAGGCTAGGACTATAATAGAGTTTAAAGAGAAGCTAGATAATTTCATGGAGGTTAGGTCCATAAAAGGCTATTAGCCAGGGGATAAAATAGTGTCCTTGGCCTCTTTTTGTCAGAGGCTGGATAGGGATGGCAGGAGACAAATCGCTTGATCATTGTATTCAGTCCACCCTCTCTGGGGCACCTGGTGCTGGCCACTGTTGGCAGACAGGATACTGGGCTAGATGGACCTTTGGTCTGACCCAGTACAGCTGTTCTTATGTTATGTACTACTCATTTGGATCCTGTCACTTGCCATCTCTGAGGTAAAATGACAACGCACACATTATTGAAAATGTTTCTCAATGTCCACTTCATTTTGAGTTGCTATTGTTTATCTATCAGGTACAAAACTAATTTAAATCTAGAGGGACATGGTTAAGTGTTTTAAGTCACCTTGCATGTGGTGTAGCAGCTGTTCTACAAGTGTTGAAAGATTAGTTGCCATGTTAGTATTTTACTAAGACGCAGAAGCATCCTAAAAAACATATTTACAGTATGAAACATGGTTAAAGTAATGAGATGCTACATTAACATTTTCTTCCTTTTCTTATCCTGGGAAGGTCAAGACTTTAAAAAAAAATGCCTAGAGGTCAACTGCTAAATCTCTGTTTAGGGGTCTAAGTAATTTTCACATTTCACTGATTTCCAAGGGACAATTGGATGCTCAGCACTTCCGAAAATGACACCACTCATTTAAATACTGAAATAAGTAATTGAATTTGTTCCTAAACTTCATTTATTCTCTCAGATTTGGGCCTATAGTCCTTAACCATAGTCCCTACATAGGGATATCTTCCAAAAGGAAAATAGACAAATTTACTGTATTACCCTCTACTTTCCCTCAGCTTCTCTTTTTCCTACAATTTTCTCCCAATTAGATCCAGTATTTTCTTTTCTTCTCTAGTCCCTCAATATGCCCTCGTAACCCCATTCTATCTTTGATGGATAGGAGTGCTGGCTAGCATTCTGTGACTAAAGAGTTAAACTCAGATAGCAAGGGGAAGTTGGCAGGAAGCCTATAGAACCAATGGGATCCAGTGCTGAAATCTGAATTGTAAAGCTATAGCTGTCTGCTGCTTTTCCTTCATGTAAGTTTTAATCCAGGAACTGGGGAAGCAGGATGGTTTAAATCCATGTGCACCCCTGGCCTGCATTCATTGTATCTAAGCTGCAGCCCAGAGAAACTGTTTCCCTGTATTTTGTTTGTTTTCCTTAGTTGCTCTGTAATACAGGTAGTCCCCGGGTTACGTACAAGATAGGGACTATAGGTTTGTTCTTAAGTTGAATTTGTATGTAAGACGGAACTGGCTCCAGATTCAGCCACTGCTGCTGAAACTGACCAGGGGCTGACTACAGGAAGCTGGAGGCAGAATTGCTCTGCCCCCAGCTTCCTGGAATCAGCCACTGATGAGTTTCAACAGCAGCTGAATCTCAAGCCTGGGACAGAACAGCTGGGCTGCCAGGTAGGTCCAAGCAGGACCAACCCGGAAGCACCCCAGCTGCTCTATCCCAGGGTCCACATCAAAAGCCTGGTCTGCTGGGGAGGGGCGCACTAGCTGCGCTCCCCCCCCCCCCAGCAGACCAGGGACACGGGGAGCAAAGCTACAGCCGCGGCAGGGTGCTGCGCCTCTGAGACTTTGCTCTGGCAAAGCCTCAGAGGCACGAGACCCCGCTGCCACTGCGGCTTTGCTCCCGGTGCCTCTGGTCTGCTGGATACGGTTCCCAGCAGACCAGGGGCACCCGGAGCAGCTTTTCTCACCCCGGAGGTCGAGGTGGCGGGACTGCTGCGCTCTGGGCGGTCCCGCTGCCTGCGAGGTCCGGGGCGAGAAAGCCCCGTTCGTAAGTGCGGATCTGATGTAAGTCGGATCCGCATAACTCGGGGACTGCCTGTATTATCTAGAACACCCTGATAGATGTTTGTCTCACCAGCTTCTAAATATCCTCATCACTGGAGATTCCAAAACCTCCCTAGGAAATTTATTCCCGTGTTTAACCAACCTGACATTTAGGAAGTTTTTCCCAATGTGCATCCTAAACCACCTTTGCTGCAATTTAAGCCCATTGTTTCTTGTCCTATCTTCATAGTTCAAGGAGAACAATGTCTCCTTCTGGTAACAACCTTTTAGGCCTCCTTAGACTTCTTTTCCAGACTAAACAAATCCATTTTTTCCAATCTTCCCTCATAGGACTTTTTTTTATTTTTCCACTTTTTCCCTTGAACTGTGGCACCCAGAACTGAACACGATGCTCCAGCTGAGGCCTTAGCACAGACTAGAGCAGGAGAATTGCTTCTTGTATCTTGCTTACAACACTCCTGCCAATGCATCCCACACTGATGGTTGCTTTTTTGGAAACAGTGTTACACCTTTGACTCATTTTATTGATGATCCACTATGACTCCCCCCTCCCTTTCTGTATGACTGCCAAGGAAGGAGTACTTTTCCAAACATCTCATATCAATATTTTCAGTGATGTTGAAAAGGCATTAAAACTGTTAAAGAATTCACCACCTCCACCTCTCTCTTCTGCTGTCATTTACAATGAAAAAGCGACGAGGAGTCCTTTGGCACCTTATAGACTAAGGCTATGTCTACACTAGCCCCCTAGTTCAAACTAGGGAGGCTAATATAGGCATTCAAAGTTGCAAATCAAGCCCAGGATTTAAATATCCCATGCTTGATTTGCATCTTCCCAGCCGGTCCCCATTTTTGAAATTTACAAGTCTGGACTAACTGCCTGCATCTACACACAGCAAGGAACCAGTATTTTGAATTAAAGCCCTAAATCAAACTACCTGTTATTCCACCTGCAAGGACTTTTTTGATTTTGTCCACTCCTGTAAGGAGGTTAAAAAGGTAGTTTGATTTAGGGGCTTTAATTCAAAATACCGGGTCCTTGCCATGTGTAGACGTGGGCAGTTAGTCCAGACTTGTAAATTTCAAAAAATGGCGACCAGCTGGGAAGATGCAAATCAAGTGCGGGATATTTAAATCCCGGGCTTGATTTGCAACTTGGAATGCCTACATTAGCCTCCCTAGTTCAAACTAGGGGGCTAGTGTAGACATACCCTAACAGATTTATTGGAGCATAATCTTTTGTGGACAAAGACCCACTTCATCAGATGACATGCATCTGCCCACGAAAGCTTATGCTCCAATAAGTCTGTTAGTCTAGCCACAGGACTCCTCGTCGCTTTTGCAGATTCAGACTAACACAGCTACCCCTCTGATATTTGACAACTAAGAAACTCAGTGGCATTCCACTGCTTGAAGTTCTTTTCAGGTGATGGAATTCTGTGTTTTGCTGTTCCAATGCACTAGGTACAGACCTGGGACATTAAAATTTCTCCTGCCTGGCATTTGAAAAAAAAAAAAAAAAAAAGGGGCTTGGTTTTGTTTCACAGGAACTCAGTGTTATTCAGTGGAAGTCATCCTGTAGGAGTAGTGGAATGTTAGAGTTCTAGGACTCCAAAGACATATAAAAGTGTCTTTGCCAAGAGATGCAAAAATATCCAGTTGCCCGAGTTAGCTAGTTGTCAGACACCCACCACCAGCCCATGCCAGGCTCGCAGAACTTGGCCTGTGGGGCTATTTAATTGCAGCGTAGATTTCTTGACTCCAGCTGCAGCCCAATCCCTGGGACCCCACCTTTCAGGATCTATAGCCTAAGCCCAGAGGTCTTCGTAGCAATGAAATGCCCCCCCCCCCAGCTCAAGCCACACACACGGGACTCAGCAGGTATGGGCTAGTGACAGTTGTCTAATTACAGGCAGTCCCCGGGTTACGTACAAGATAGGGACTGTAGGTTTGTTCTTAAGTTGAATCTGTATGTAAGTCAGAACTGGCATCCAGATTCAGCCACTGCTGAAACTGACCGCCAGTTCTGACTTACATACAGATTCAACTTAAGAACCCCAAGTCAGCTGCTGCTGAAACTGATCAGCGGCTGATTCCAGAGCAAAGCCTCAGAAGCGGTCTGCAGACCAGGGACACCGGGAGCAAAGCCGCAGCCGCGGTAGGTTCCCGCGCTTCTGAGGCTTTTGCTGCAGCTTTGCTTCCCGCGCTTCTGAGGCTTTTGCTGCGGCTTTGCTCGCGGTGCCCCTCGTCTGCTGGGGACCGTCTCCAGCAGACCAGGGACACCGCGAGCAAACCCGCCGCGGCTTTGCTCGTGGTGTCCCTGGTCTGCAGGAGATGGTCCCCAGCAGACCAGGGGCACTGGGAGCAGCTTTTCTCGCCCCGGAGGTCGAGGTGGCGGACTGCTGCCTGCGAGCTCCGGGGCAAGAGAGCCCCGTTCGTAAGTGCGGATCCGACGTAAGTCAGGGACTACCTGTACTTAACAACCAAATATGCTTTATTAGTATAACTTTGTTTTGTTAATAAAAATCACCTGTTTCAAGGATGATTACTTGATTCTTGTATCCTGGGAAGTAGCAGGAAGTCTGTGTACGCATGCCTAAGACTGAGAGGTCAGCTATCAGAGACTGCCATTTGTTGTTGTTGTCCCCCCCCCCCCCCCCCCAAACTCTCTTGAGGTAAAAGACCTTGGGGTACTCCTCTGGAAGAAGTTCAAGTGCTTCTTCCTGGGTTTCAGAAGAAGGAATTTTCGTACTTAGTAGTACTTTGGCCTCTCTCCCAAGGTCAGGGAATTTTCGTACTTTGGCCTCTCTCCCAAGGTCAGGGAATCTGTAAACTTGGCAAGTTTTTAAGCAGAAGCCTATAGAGACAAGGTATTTAAGGTTGCCTGCAGGCTCCCACCTTCTGTACTCGGAGTGCCAGAGTAGGGAACACCCACTTTCATTTCTTCCTTCATTTTTTTCTTTAACCCTCTCACTCTTTCCCCTCAAAATAAAGTGTAGTCCACAGTATATAGTTTCAATTACACCAAGGTAATTGCTAGGTCTTTGCCCATGAAAGCTTATGCGCCAACACTTCAGTTAGTCTATAAGATGCCACAGGACTCCTCGCCACTTTTGCGGATTCAGACTAACACAGCTACCCCTCTGATACTTGACACCAAGGTAAAGTAGATGTCAACCTACTGTCTACAGTAGAAGTAACCCGATTTATATGCGTGTAAAGAGACGATCATCTCTTTTCATGTGTACAATACAGAATCATACAAATTTCTTTCTAGTTGCTAGTGAAGACATGATTTCCATTAGCACTGCTAGCTGTGTAAAAAGTTTATATGATAATAGGGAAAAAAGAGCGATATGAACTAAGCCACCTAAGAGATGAGATACATTGTTTTATGGAATTGATGCCTGACACTCAAAAGAGATCCTTTTGTAACCCTTTGAGCATTGAGGGAGAAGGGGACTTTTCTGGAGACCTCTCCCATTTGTTTAAGCAGATAATTCAGACAACGGATTTGTTAACATAACTGGAATTTCAAAACAAATATATGAGTTTTGGTAGCAGTCAATAACAATATAAAAAAAAAGCAAAATACCCTGAGTTCTATTATTAATACTATAAATCTCAAAGAGCAAAGCTAAATGTTACAGCTTATGATTGTTCAAGGCAGAAGTACCATTTGTTTTAAAATTTCCATTTAAATTTTCAAACAAAATTCTTCCAGTGTTTGCATTCTACAAGTAGGAAAGAAACTAAATATGACCAAAAGCTAACAAATTAAACTAAATGTTTTTAGTGTTCTTAACCAAAAGGCAGACAAATGATATTATAAATAAGAATGTGAAATTTAATTTGAATAATTTAAATTGTTAATTTGATGTTGGTTTTAGTGTTTTTAACCTTCTACCTCTCCCAACACTATCCCCCAGTCTTTAATGAGTTTAACAGCTATTTCTTTGACCTTTTAAATTGACATTCAGTTTACACACAAGTGCAAACTGTGATCATTTCTTTGTTTGTGGGTTAGCATTACTTTCAATTGAACAAACAACATATACCATTCAATTCCATTATTCACACAACTAGGTCTAGTCCCGTGTTTCTCAACTTTTTTTTATAAAGTATCCCTTTCTCAAAAGAAAAAAATAAGTACCCCCAGTACCTACAGTTTTCAGACAATTTTTTCCCTACCATTGCAACACATTTGTTTAAACTACTTAATCATAGCTGGGCAGGTGATGACATTTTTGGGTGTAAAAAGTACAAAAATAATAAAGTGCTGTAAAACTTAAAACAAAGTCTTTTTTCTCCAAATTTCAGTTGTGTTTATGTACCCCCCCAGACTTCTGTCAAGTACCCCTAAGGGTACTTGTACCACTGGTTGAGAAACACTGGTCTAGTCAATTTCACAGTGGATCTCATGAACTAGGTCACACAAACAGTTTAAAGCCAGCCACACATTCCTATTTTTGAAGTGTTTTAATGGGGGGCAGAAGAGGGAGGGATAAGCCATATAAAGCCACACCCATTGAGTTTAAATTATTTATTTAAAAAACTACAGTTAGGGCCAAGTTCAACTGGACAGGACTTCTTTTCAGGCCAACACAGGGTGAAATGAGATCTCTCAAGATACAACCTCAACCGTGCAAAATCAAAGGTATCTAACGTGCTATTGTAACTCGTCCAGAGCTGTGTCAGTGACTGATGTATTCATAGTGAACACGAGGAGAGCCCCTTTTGCCAGCACATGAGCAGGTGCGTTGCTATGGCTAGAATGAGAGCTGTGGAGCGGCAGGGAGCCAGTCAGGCAATGGACAGCGGGCCTGGTGTCAGAGAAAAGTGGGCAGCGGGTGGGTGGCCACGCAGGTGTTTCAGGGCTGCCGGCACAAGTGGCGCTGGGGCAGGGACCCCGGGGCTGGGGCGGTGGCGCGGCTGACGGGGCCCAGAGTTGAGGAGGGACAGAGCCGCCCACCCTGCAAGCCCAGCAGAGTCCGGGGGCAGGCGCGGGGCAGCGGGAACAAGCCCCCCCCCCCAGTCCCCTACCCCCGCCTGGGCCGCGCCTGGGCGCGGGGAACCCCAGCCTGCTCCCCACCCGGGCCGGGGCTCGCCGGAGAGCAGCGAACGGTTCTACCTCCTTCTTCTTCTGTCCGCCCCCGAGCTGCACGCAGAGCAGCAGCAGCGCCAAGAGCAGGCAACTCCCGGCCGGCAGGTGCAGCAGCCACCGCGATGCCCTGGTGCCCAGCGCCATGTTCCCTCCCCCTTCGGGCGCACCTGCCGCACCGTTATCCACCTCTTCCCCACTGATTGGACGCGGCCTCGGCCCATCACAAGCAACCGGCAGCACAAAGGCTGTTGGGAAATGTAGTTCTGTCTCCCCCTGGCCCTTCCCGGCTTGGGACGCGCCCCAAGCGCTCAGGGGCGTTACACACGTGTAAGTCTTTCAGGCCGCTCCCAGAGGCTGCACTGAAATAGGGCCCGATCTGGCCAAATGACGTTCATTGAGCAAACAGGGCTTCTGTCAGAAGCAGCAGAGGATGATGCTTAATACATGTGTGCTGGAATAAAATGCATAGAGGGGAATTGAGAGCCATAAAACAAAACTCTACACTAATCATAGCCTCGACTCGATTTTTTTCATAGCTCTGTTTATAACAGACTGAAAGTTGCCACGTACCATCTAGTTCCACATTATGCTGAAATTTGAATACAATCAGGAGACAAGCAAGCAATTACTTCTCTGTAGTTATCTCTATAATAGTTCTGCCATATTCAACCTACAGGCACAGGAAGTTAAGGTGCATCGGGTGCTGAAGTGCCTGCCAGTTTTGTGCTCAGTATCTCCAGAGCTGTCCCCATCCTGGGGTCCCATCTGCCAGCCCATACCAAGGGCCCTACTGCCACCCAGTGTCCCAGATGCTGGCCCCATGCCTGGGGTACTGGTCACCAGTCCCAGGATCCAGCCACTGGGATGGCCCCTCACTCATTGTCCCAGTCGCTGTGTGATCCTTGCTACAGACCTTAGGGCTCTTCTCCTGGCCCCATCTAGGGCTCTGCATCTGCTGGGGTGGTGAGGAACACAGACATGTAAAGGGAAAGGGGAGACCCAGCTCAGCACATATGAGGTTGGTTGTGCCAAGAAATGGATTGGGATGTGCTTGGAATTGGATTGTGTCTCATAAAACCATTCATAAAAGAGACAGAATCACCTAGCAGCTGAAAGGGTCTTGCTCGAGGCAGCCCTCCTACCGCCATCCAGAACTGTCTCAACTGTGAGCCACCCAACCTCCAAGAGCCCTTTGAGGGCTGAAGCTCCTCCTTTGAATTCGTATGGGAACATTGCTGGCAGTTCCTCCTTATCAGGATGTGTCATAATCATGAGGGTTGGCCAGCAGCTGGGGACTAAGGGGTTAACTATGTCTCCTGTCCCTAGCCAGGTATCTGGTCAGACAATAACAATGCACGTAGGGATTTCAAACTGGGTCAAAGGAATTTTTAACTTTTCTTTCCTTTGTCTGAGTCAGAGAGGTTTCTTCCAGGTAACAGGAGGATGCGAGGCCATCTCTCTCACCAAGAAAAGTCTTCTCACGATATGTAAGTAGGGAAAAGTTTAGCTAGCCCATCAGATTTTCTTGTTTGGGAATCTGGAATTGAGGTCTGTGCTGTTAAAAATGTTTTTTCTTTCTTTAAAGTGTTTTCCTTTTGTAACTAAAGTCCTGAGCCCAGAGGGTTCCCCTACGTATCTAGATTAATTGGTGGCTCTTTTCCATCTAGTCACTATGCTTGCAACTGTATTTTTGCTATGATAATAAAAGTTTGTTTTCTTTTTCTTATTAACTGGTATTGGCTCTTTTTTGTGTCCTTGGAAGTCTGGCTGGCTGGCTGACTAGGAGTCAGCTACCATAGACTGCAGCTTGTTTTCTCTTTTCTTTTTAAGCTCTTTGGGGAAAAGAGCTTGGAGTTCCCCTGGGATTGGTTTCAAGTGTTCAAAAGCACTTGATGGTGGCAGCAGATAGTCCCCAAAGTCCGGGTATTAGGATTTCTGGAGGAAGTTTTGTATCAAAGCCTGTAGAGACAAGGTTTTGGGGTGTTCTTGCAGGCCCCCACGTCTACATTTGTCGTTCCAGAGTGGGGAACAGGGTGTGAGGTGCTGCATTCCTCCCTCTGACTGAAGCGTGCAGGGGTCAGATGAATCTGGACTTGTCCCGGTTGGTGGACATGCACCTGTCCCTTGTCTGTGCCCACTGAAGCTGCAGCAGCCATGGAGAGATGCTTCTCACCTGTCTCCAAGCTGCTGCTATAAGAGACAGCTGGGTTACTCATTCTTCCTGGGGCAGCCTGCATACTAAATCCCTCATCCCCAGCCTCCTCCCAGAGCAATGATTTAAATGAAACATTTTATTTAAAAAGAAAATTGAGTAAAGGACCTGAGCAACCCCAGGTAAATCTTCTAGTATTTACATATTTGTTCTTCACTCATATTTGGAACTATTGTGTTTGTAGGAGAAAGGGCTATGGAATGACATAAAACCCCACCCATTTCCAATGGCATGGTATCGAATTTTGCACTGAGCAGGGATCTGTAGGGAAGTGGGAAGCAAGTCCCCCCATCATGCGGTAGAGCAGGGGTTCCCAACCTGGGGTACTCGTACCCCCAGGGGGTATGAGAAGTTTGTCAAAGGGGTATTGGGAACATTTGGTAAATAACTAGATTATCCTAATTGAAACATTCCAAAAGTAGTAGTGTTAGTGAAAAAAGTTGTGGATTCTAGAGTCTAGAATTTATTTCCTTTCATATTGAATAGGGGGTACAGGAAGGTTTACTAAAAGCCAAGGGAGTACGGGGACCGAAAAAGGCTGGGAACCTATGCTGTAGAGGATGATAGCATTGACGTTACAATTCTACAGATCTTTTACAGATCAAATGACCCTTTGTCTTTCTATCATTAAGTTGCCCATGAAATTACACATGCTCACAAATGAAGGGATTCCTCTGCTTTAGTGCCCACTGTTGTCTGTCATCTAGTGCTTTAGTAGTCTGTAACTTCTCTTTTCTGGCCTTCTGACCAGCTCACCTTTCAGTGTAGTCACCTTACAATATAACAGAAAATCCAAACAGAAAACCTAAGGTCCAGTACTCTTTGTGCATTTCTCTACACCAAGGGCGGGCAAAAGGGCCTACAGGGGCCAGATTTGGCCTGCCAAGCAACTTGATCCAGGCCACTCCTCCATCCCCAAGCCAATCAGGGCCTGCAGGCAAGGGGAGCAGGTGAAGTCTCCTCCCGCACTGCAAGGAGTATGTGGTACTTAGAAGTGCCACACACTCCAGGCATGGCAGATGGAGACTTCGCACGCTCTCCCTGCCCCCAGGCCAATCAGTCTGTGGATGGGGAAGTACAGAAGTGTCTTGGTCCTGTCCCTTCTGCCTGAGGCCCCGCCCCTTCCGTGATAGCCCGGGGCCACTTCAAAAATTTCTGAAATGGGCCCTGGTCAAAAAGTATTTCCCACCCCTGCACTACACTAAGAAGTTATCAGGAAATGCAAGCTAAGTGGTAATACTACAGGGTTTCCTGAAGAATATATATAATGAACACACTTCAAAATGCATTCCATGCATGCAACCAAAATACTAGTTTTATACAGTGTGTTACCATGAACACAGGGAAGGTCGCTTTCAAATTCAAAGCAGACTTCTGCTTTACTCCCCGTTGAAAGTTGTAATTTAAAATGTTAAGCAATTGTACACTATTAAAACGTGTGTATTTTGTAAATATTTCCTACATTATTTTAAAGTCAGTTTGGAAACACAAGTTTTGACTATGTAATGTGTGGCTAATTTCATGCATCAAGATAGAAATGAGTTCTAGTACCATTCCTCTGAATACTACATTTTTTAAAAATGCCAAATGTCCAGAGCCATATACTGTCACTTTTATTACAATGTTATTTACTAACAGAAAATAGTCAACTTTCCAGGACAGTTGTTCAGAAAAAAAAAAGAGTTGCACAGTTAGTCCATAAATCCGGTCACCAACTTTGTCACCATTCTTTTAACTAACTTTTTCACACACAGAGACCTCCTGAAACAAACTGTGAAATACTTGTATATTAATCTGGCACTTGTATAATCTCAGGCAGAGTTAATATGTGCCTCTTTGTGGGATTGCAACATTAACTTTGAATATTGTAATTCCATGTTTTCTTTTATTCCAATGTTCTTGTATGGTAATATATGCTGGAAATGCTGATGTGTGACCACAATTTCAATTTTACCTTCATAAAGATTTCTATGTGGGAATTGACATTATACATGAGGGATAGGGTGTACAGACAGAAAAGAGTAAATAGTTGGGCTAATTACCCCTCTAGCTGTGATGAAGAGATCAATTAGCAAAAGCTGGAATAAAAGTCTGCAGCTCAAGCAAAGGAGAGCTACTGTCAGAGGTGCTGAGTGTGGCTTTGAAGAAGCTCCTCAGTACTGGGTGGGGAAGCCACACAAGAACGCCAAGTCTAGGGCGGAAGGAATTAAAGAGGCTGACAAACAGGGAGTAGCCCAAGGAAATGGCACAGGAGGCAAGAGAAGAGCAAAGATATTTTCCCCCCCATCAATAATGAGTTCTTCCTGAGTTTGTCAGACATAATTAAAATAGTTTATATAGATGGGGAACTTCACTTATGTCAGTTAATCTTTGGTTCAAAATGGATAATAGTTTATAAATAAGCAGTTAGTGATTTTTAACTCTTGAAACTGAAGAAGGTATCTTACTCAGTTACTTAAAAACAAGCTATTCAAGAATTACTCAACTGAAATAATATTTTTCTACAAGCTCAACAGCTTATTGAGTGGTCTTGAGACAAGCTGATTAATGATTATTACTAACCTGACATTACAATTAAATTCTACTATTTCTCAATTTATAATGCTTTGCTTATGTTCCCTCTTCAAGAGTATGGCATCTGAGTAGTTTGTTGATTAAGAGAAATAGTTAATTACAACAGCAATTTAATATGCTTTTAAAATTACCACACCAAATGTTAAGCTATTCTTTTGGCAATGATTTTGCAAACATCATCTCAATGATGTTATCTTACTTACGGTCTCAATGATGTTATCGTACTGCAGAAGCAGTGCTGGACTGGAAGGCTGCTTCTTTTGAATTCTGAGTTGTGGCTTCTATGTTTTCTTACTGTACTTTACTAGTTTGAAAGATGAGATTGAGAGTATTGAGAGCTGGTATCTCAGTTGAGAGAGATTTATACCCATCTCTTCCTATATTCTTATAGTGAAGATGAAATACATCTTTTCATAGTCTTTTGCTAGATTCAAATATCAGTCAACTTCACCTATTCATTGGCTCAAAATCCTTTTTGATCTTTCTTGCCTTTTTCAAATCAAGAATAAACTATTTGAAAATACACACACAGCTGGATTGTAAACCTCAAACTCTATGATCAGTGCTTCTGTCTTTGTGGCAGGAAAATCTCAAAAAATCTTTAGACTTCTAACTCTTCCTTCACGGAGTTCAGTTTATAATTAAACCTGATAAAACTAAAGATATGGAGATGATTTTTATGAGACCAAGTATGCCATTTTATAGCAGCCTTGACATTTTAAAAATCTGTTTCGTTTTGTTTTTTACTGAAGTGACTCTTAAAGAGATTCAACTTAAGTGGCAAAAGAAGGCTTTCCTCCTTATTAATGCTTGAAGATGTGGTTCTTTTATTTCTGAGTTTAGTAAGGAAGCTGATTAAGCACTGACAGATTGTATTCCCCAGCTAGTATAAATACTTTATACTCAAATAGTTTATGTTGCTAAGTAACATCATTCGATTGCACACTGGAACATTTTAACTTCACAATACAGTGAATAGTATTGCATTAGATGTTTGCATTTACATACAAAATATTTGAAATGGACACAAGAGAAGATTATACACTCTGTGATAGTGTCTTCATCCTAGACTGCAAGGAAAGGCGTTAAAAGCAGCCTACAAAGGTGGTGCAGAACCACTCAGTTGGAGAGAGGCTGCAAAAGCAGCTAACCAGAGCCCAGTGGACTTACTTAAAGGGAGCTGCCTGGCCAGACACAGGGGCTGTGTCTGGACTGCATCCCTTTTCCATAAAAGGGATGGAAATTAGACACATCACAATTGCAAATGAAGTGGGGATTTAAATCCCCCCGCTTCATTTGCATAAAAATGGTTGCCGCTTTTTTCCGGCTCGGAGATTTGCCAGAAAAAAGCACCAGTCTAGACGCGGATCTTTTGGAAAATAAAGCCTTTTCCGAAAGATCCCTTATTCCTCTTAAAATAAGGAATAAGGGATCTTTCGGAAAAGGCTTTATTTTCTGAAAGATCCCCCTCTACACTGGCGCTTTTTTCCGGCAAAGCTCCGAGCCGGAAAAAAGCGGCAACCATTTTTATGCAAATGAAGCGGGAGGGAGGGGGGGAAATACTGGAAAGGGGGACCCTAGGGAAGAGGAGTTATGGCTGCGAAAGCCCTGCCCCTGGGGGTTTCTGCAGTCCCACCCTCACACAGCCCTGTTTGTGGGAGGGTGGATTTAGAGGGGGTGGCTCCTGGAATGTTAGGTGAAAGGAGAACTGGGGGCAGGGACCTCCATAGGGCTCAGCCCCTGCCCCCTTGGTTCTCTGTTTTGTGTCTTTCTTTGTCCTCTTCTGCAGGTGGTTAGAGCCATAAACTCCATCCTGCTGTGAAGAGTCATCTGCCTTGGAGACCTGGACCCCATTGTGGCTGGATTTGCCGCCCTGGGCTTCCCAACTGTGTGTTTGTGGGGGGAAATCAATGGAACCCACACCTCCATCTGAGCATCAGAACATTGAGCTGCCCAGTATATCAAATACAAGGGCTATTTTTCCATGGTCCTGCAGACCCTGGTCAACCACCGTGGACAGTTTATACACATTTGTCAGGTGGTTGGGGAAGGCGCATGACATCCATGTGTCTAGAAGCTCCAGCCTCTACCAGAAGCTGGAGAGTGGCACATTGTTCCCCCAGGGTGACTTTGGGGTTGGGGATGTGCAGATGCCACTTGACCTACCCCCTTCATGCCATGGCTCATGAAGCCCTACACAGGCCCACCTGGACCCCAGCAGCGACCAATTCAATGCCTGCCTAGGCAGGGCCCACGTGCAGGTGGAATGTGCACTTGAAGGCATGGTTCAGGTGCCTCCTCCCCCACCTTGATGTGGGGGAGCACAACATCCCCCACGTGATCTTCACATGTCGGCTGTGTCTACCGGAAAAGGGATGCTAATGAGACCAGTCGCAATTGCAAATGCTGCGGGGGATTTAAATATCCCCCGCGGCATTTGCATGAACATGGCTGCCGCTTTTTTCCGGCTCGGGGCTTTGCCGGAGAAAAGCGCCAGTCTAGACGGGATCTTTCGGAAAATAAAGCATTCTCTCTCATATAAAGAGGTTTATCAACTTTTTATCAAAAGAAAACAACTGCAGCATGGATGCAAGTATTGTTTTTCTGGAATAATGCTGTTATTCCAGAAAAATGCTGCAGTGTAGACATAACAGAAGTGGATTATGAGAGTCCTGGACTGCACCAGGTCTGTAGGTGGAGAAGCCAGCAAGAGAGGCACATCAGGAGAGGGAGTGTTGGTTAAGAGAACTGATCACCAAGATGGTCTTCAGGCGACATTGCCTGGGTCATTGAACTCAGCCACAACCTCTTAACTATTTAAAGAAAAGTTAAAATGTTCATCTTTAAGTCAAAACAGGATTAGAAGTAATCAAAATATTTCTCAACTACAGGTTTTCTTAAAGCTAATGGATTCAAGACTTTAGGTTGCGTCTACACTGGCATGATTTTGCTCAAATACTTTTAACGGAAGTTTTTCCGTTAAAAGTATTTGCACAAGAGAGTGTCTTACTGGCATGTGCATTTGCACAAAATATTTTCTTTTGTGCAAAAGCATCCGTGCCAGTGTAGATGCTCTCTTGTGCAAGAGAGTGCCGATGGCCATTTTAGCCATCAGGCTTTCTTGCACAAGAAATTAACGTTGCTGTCTACACTGGTCCTCTTGTGCAAGAATACTTGCATAAGAGGGCTAATCCCTGAGCGGGAGCGTCAGAGTATTTGCACAAGAACCACTGATTTTGTACATTACAAAGTCACTGTTCTTACACAAATACTCGTGGCTAGTGTAGACAGGCGGCAAGATTTTGTGCAAAAGCGGTTGCTTTTGTGCAAAATCATGCCAGTGTAGACGCAGCCTTAGAGTGCTTTTCAAAGAACTATCTTTACTACAAATATTTCTAGATTACTTTGGTAAAACTGAAGTTTTAGAGAGGGCATGGTGTAATGACCTCTAGCTCAAATATTGTGGCATTGATAGGCTCCTAGCTGTACAGCATTTCTCTCTGATGTCCTAGTTAAGACTATCCTGTCATCCCTTAAAGAGGGAATATCCTAGTCTTTGAGAAGACACTCCTATTGGTTGGTAGTCTTGTTAATCAAACAGTTCCAGAGATTGCAATCTCCAGTGCCTTCATGTAAAACTTACAATTAAAGTTTTATCCTAAACGCTATAAGGGCACATTTGCCCTCCCATAACATTTGGACTATAGAGGTAGAATAACAGTGAGTTGTACTGTAACTCCTATGTGGAGGCTGTGGGTATGAATTAAAATGTTCCTAGTTCACATTGCTTCTTCAAATCAGATTACATTTAAATGAGAAGTAGGAACTTTTTAGTTTGGGCCCATGGCATCCACATGGGGAAATTATAGTGCAGCATTTTGAGCTTTGACCATTCCCTCCTCTCCTTCTCCCTGCCTCATAACTACAGGACACTGTGCACATGCCCTAAGAAATAATCACAATTATATTTGGATATAATTTTCAAACAATATAGACAGAAAAAATATTAAAGACAAATATAAGCTATAAAACTGCAGTCCAGAGTCTGAACTACCAGGCCTGGAAATGTTATGTACAGTTTTATGGCCCAGGAGGAGATTTTTCTCCTTGAAGCTGATTGCCATGCCTATTACTTACTGGGAGAAAACAGATTTCCCAGGAGTTTTAGCCGGTCTGAACATTTCATTTAATAAAACAAGTAACCAACAACATAAGCATGTGAATTATACTATTCTCCAAGTCTCATGCACATGAAAGTATTTATGAACATCTCCTAAAATTCAGGGCAAAGGAAAGCATGTAAAAACTTTAAATTACTATAGTATATTACTATATTATTAATATTCATTTTTTCTATCAATATTAAAGCATATACCCCATGGAGAGTAATTCTAGCTCATTGTAGAAATGTAGTTTCACACAGAATTTCCAGGAATTATTTTTTTTTTTGGTATGAGTTTAATGTTAATATCTTCAAAATACAGGGGTGGGGAGTGTGCCTGTCAACAACCAACATCAGCAAAATGTCTTGTGGCTGATTGATGGCTTAACTTGATGGGCCAAGAGCCAAAGATTGCCAAACCCTGTCTTACAGGATGTGTGAAACTTTTTAACTTTAGTGTAGCAAAGTATACCTTTTGGAATCACTCACTTTCAAAAGCAGCTCTAACTTCTACCGGAGACAGGCCCTAGTCCTGCTCTAAAAGGCCCACAAGGGAGAATCTCCAAATGACACTAAAATACATGGATGCTGTTGTGACCAATTCAGCATCTTTGTGAATATTAGAAAGCATAAAAATTGAGCTCAGAAATTCAATTGCAACCTTAGCTATGGTCCACCCCTAGGACCAATTTGATTTTATGGGTTAAAATCCTGGCTGCATTTGAAGTGAGTGGGAGTTCTCATCAATTATAGTGACACCACACTTCATCTATGAGTCATTTATTGTTTAAATGGAAATTTATATATATATATATATATATATATCTGAATAAAATGGATTTTAAAATAGCCAAATTAAAGTCTGTAAATCTAGGAACAAAGAATGTAGATCTCTCAGACTGGGAGACTGTATTATGGAAAGCAATGATTCCAAAACGGATTTAAGGGTCATTCTAGTACACAGCTGAACATGAACTCCCAGAATAATGTGGTGGCTAAGAGAACTAACACTGATGGAGACTAGGAAGGTATTACTGCTGTGGTATATGAAATTGGTAAGACTAGTATTGTAATAGTGTTTGAAATTGTGCTGTCTGCACTTCAAAAAAAGTGTTGAAAAATGTGCAAGGTTTTAGAAAAGAGCTACACAGATAATTTGAAGACTTGAAACCCTGCTTTAGAGTGACAGATTTAAGAATCTCAATTTGTTTATTCAAGAGGAGGGTAAGGAGTGACTTGTTGACATTCCACAAGTATCCATACAGGGAAGAAGTTTTCTGATAGAAAGCACTTTAATCAACAAGACAAAGAAATAACAAAGCCAATGGGTGGAATGTGAAGCTAGACAAATTCAGTCTAGAAATAAGAGGATATTTTTCTAACAAAGAAGGTAATCATCTAGACAGATGGATTCTCCCCCACTTTAAGTCTTCAAATAAAATGTCATGCTAACAAGTGTCAGCAAACTTTGATTCTCGGTCTGTTAAGGTAATCCACTGATGGACAGAGACATTTTGCTAATGTTGACCATTTGTGGATATGGCCTCCCACAGTTCTCAGTGGCCATGATTCACCATTCCTGACCAATGGGAGATACTGGAAGCTCTGGCCAGCATGGCCCCAGTAACCACTGCCACTGGGAGCTGTGGGGAGTCATGCTTGAAGACAGTCAACATCAGCAAAATGGCTTGTGGCCCACCAGTGGCTTAGCCAAAAGCCAAAGGTTGCCAACCTCTATCTTAGGGGATGAGATACAGCTCAACCATAAGTTACCAGCTTGATGCCTGGGTGAAATTCCATTTTCTGTGTAAGGTAGGCGATCAGGTTTGATGATAACGGACCCTTCTAAATATCTATTAATTAAAGACTGTTAAGGCTTTATAAGTTAATTTTTACATCCCTAAGGCAATGTCTACACTCGCAGCTTCTTGCGCCAGAAATATGCAAATAAGGCTAAGCATGGACTATCACCAAGTCTCATTTGCATATCTAATAAACCATCATTTTTGCAGAAGAGGTTCTTGCACCAGAAGGAGTTGTCTACACTGCCCCTTCTTGCACTAGAAAAAACCTCTTACACAATGTCGTTCTTCTTGAAAAGTAATTGGTGTAATGGCATTGCGCAAGAGGGGTTTTTTTTTATGCAAGAAGGGGCAGTGTAGACAAGAAGGGGCAGTGTAGACAACTCCTTCTGTCACAAGAGCCTCTTCTGCAAAAATGGCAGCTCATTAGGTATGCAAATGAAGCTTGGCAATATTCCACCTTAGCCTCATTTGCATATTTCTGGTGCAAAAAGCCACAAGGGTAGACATAACCCAGGTTCCTATAAACTGCTTATTCTCAAAGTATTCAATCTCCAGTCATTGTAAACTCAGCAGTTTGAAGAAAAGCAATACATGTTGCTTGATCTTTAGATTAGGTACTAATTATATTAATTACTATCCCAAGTTATCTGTTTAAGAGGAGACAAGTTCTTTCCCCAAGATCAGGCTGGGTATTATTCAAAGTTGGGAACACAGATGTGCACAATTACAATACTCACTTACTATGCCCCTCCACCCCTTCCTTATTTGTATGTCTTCACTTCATTAATGTTGGAGTGTCTTTTTCCTATAGGTTAGTATATCACTTAATTTATCATATAGATCAATTTATTACCACAGCCTTCTGTATCATATTTGTTCTTTCTGTTCCAAGAGTTTATTTCAGTTCTTTCCAAGTTGTGGTGTGCCTGTTAAGTGTCAAAGTATATGAATGCAAGAAAGCTCCTATGCCAATCCGTTTTAACACATCTTCTGTGTTAGAGGTCACATCCATACATGGACCTTATGCTTACTCTCTATGTGAATAGAAGGTCTCCAAAATGTACATGCTAGTTTTGTTTTAGGTCAGCATACCGGTAGCGTGCGGCCTTGAGGTTCCTTGTATTATAGACAAAATAGTCTTATAAACCTATAACAGAAATAATCAAACAAATCAAAGTTAGGAGAAAAGATATATAGGCAAGCATGCAGTCTAGGCCTTAGATGTATCTCATGTGCCTGTTACATATACCACTACTTTACAAGGACACTTCAGTGGTTGGTTCATGTACCCATGGTACAGCCTCTGCCTAAACTCTATTTTCAGCTCCTCAGGGTATGTCTACACTACAAAGTTAATTCGAACTAGTGGAGCGCTTAATTCGAACTAGGTAAACCTCATTCCACGAGGACTAACGCCAAGTTCGAATTAACTAGTTCGAATTAAGGGCTGTGTAGCCACTTAATTCGAACTAGTGGGAGGCTAGCTCTTCCCAGCTTGCCCTGGTGGCCACTCTGGCCAACACCAGGGAAACTCTTCTGCCCCCCTCCCGGCCCCAGAGCCCTTAAAAGGCCACGGTCTGGCTACAGCGTTTGTGCCAGTTGCAAGTCTGCCAGCACCCAGCCAGCAGACCCTGCACCTGCCATCTGATGAGCCAGCCACCTGCTGCCCCCCCAGCCCTCCCCCTCTTCCCGGGACCAGGCTGGCGGCTCACAGGAGGCTGCCCGGGGCCGCAAGAGGTGGGCGCCTGCTTGGTCAAGTGCGGAGATCGTGGACCTCATCGAGGTTTGGGGGGAAGCCTCCAATGTCCACGATCTCTGCACTAGCCACAGGAACGCGGCCGTGTACAGCTGCATGGCTGACAGCCTGGCTGCCAGAGGCCACCAGCGGAGCCGGGATCAGGTCTGCTGTAAAATTAAGGACCTGCAGCAGTCCTACTCCCGGGCCTGCCAGCCAGGGGCCAACCCGGAGGCATGCCCCCACTTTGAGGCCCTGGACCATATCCTGGGGGCTCACGCCGTCCATGCCCCCCGGGTGGTGATCGACCCCGGGGCAGAGGGACCCGGCCCGGACACGGAGGAGGAGGAGCAGGAGGACGCCGAGAGCCAGGAGCCTGCCGGGAGCTTGCCCAGGACCCAGGACCCCCGAGGCACCCCACAGAGCACAACGCCTGTGTTGTCCGAGGCCGGGGAGGCCTCCACATGTGAGTACCATCATGCTCCCCTTATGTGTACGGGAGGTTGTGGGGGGAGAGGGAGCCCAGGGACCGTGTGCCTGGGCCTTGCCCGCCATGGAGCAGCATCTGGGTGTCATGCAGGGGCCCTGGCCTTGCAGAGGGGGGCTGGGTTTCACCCACCTTGTCCCCAGGGAGAATTGACCGCTGCTCTTGTATCACCACAGCTGCAGCACCTAGGACTGCAGGGCGCACCACCCCGCCTACAACAGCCACCCGCACCCGGGCCAACAGGCGTGCCAGGAATGAGGAGGAGTACCAGCAGTGGCACCTGCAGTTCCTGGATCACCAGCTCCGCATCCAGGACCACTGGGTCTGGGAGGACCTTCGGCTGCGACAGCGGAGCTTGGAGGCACTGGAGGAGCAGGGCCGTGCCCTCAGAGGCCACCTCCAGACCCTGGTGGACAGGTTCCTGCCTCCTCCTGCTCCGGCTCCTGTGGCTGCCCCAGCTCTCGTTCCTCCTCCCACCCCTGCTGCCCCTCCTCCCCCTGCCCCTGCTCCCCCTGCTGCCCCTGTTCCCCCTCCTGCTTCCTCCACACCCCCCATCCCTCCTGCCCCACCCTCCACACCCATTCCCCCCCCGACGCCTCCGCACCCGCAGTGCTGCGAGATGGGAGAGCCAGCTGGACCCCCAAGCCTGAGCTTTCCCTTCCCTTCCTCCCCTTCTACCTCTTCCAACTCCCTCCTCCCAGGTTTCCCCCTCCCCTCTCCCACCCTCATTCCTCCCTCCCACCACCCCAGCCAGTTATGTAAAATAAAAAGAGAATTTTGTTGGCAAAAAAGGTGTCTTTATTTGACATTAGGAAGGGGGTTAGGGAGGGGAAGGGGGGGAGGGTGGAAGAAGGCCCCAGTGGGGCATGCAGGGAGAGTTCAGTCCTCCTCCTCCACATGGAAGCTCTCCCTCAGGGCTTCCTGGATCCGGACGGCCCCCCGCTGGGCTTCCCAGATGGCGGCGGTGCGGGGCTGAGCGTAGTGTCCAGCCATGCGCTCAGCCTCAGCCATCCAGGCTGGCAGGAAAGCCTCCCCCTTCCTTTCACACAAATTGTGCAGCACACAATATGCTGCCACCACGGGAGGGATATTGTGCTCTGCGAGGTCGAGACGGGTGAGGAACACTTGCAGAGGTGAGCCACTTGCAGAGCTCTAGGAAGGTGTCCGTCTTCATCCTGAAGTTCTGGGTCCACTGCCTGTCTCCCCAGCTCTCCAGGATGATGCAGTCCCATCAGTCGGTGCTGGTGTCCAGATGCCAGATGCGGCGGCACATGCCGGCATCCGGGCGCTACTGCAGCTCCTCCACAGCCCCCAGGGAGGCCAGGCAGAGAGGCAGGGGGCTGACGTGCACCAGGTGGTGCCAGACAGCCTCCAACCATTGCTGGCAGGCTTGCAGCAGCAAGTCCACAAACTGCACCAGAAACTGCAGGGCGAGCTCTGGCTCCATGTTGCAACCTGCGGCGGCGGCCCCGAAGGGAAGCACCGACATAGACGGGCGCAGAGAAAAACGCTTTGCTGTCCCTCGGTGAGGTAGGCAAGCAAGCGGAAAAGCTGAGAACCGGCTGTCCAGGGGGGTCCCTTTAAGCACAAGCCTCAGATAGCCTCAGATAGCAGCCACACAAAGCAACTACTGACCTGATGCGCTGCCAGAACTGGTTTCAGCTGCCTTTAAGTGCGTCCCAGCGTTCAATCAGTGTGGACGCGCTAGTTTGAATTAGCAAAATGCTAATTCGAACTAGTTTTTAAGTCTAGCTGCACTAATTCGAATTATCTTAGTTCGAATTAACTAATTCGAACTAAGTTAGTTCGAATTAGCGCTGTAGTGTAGACATACCTCAGATATTTAAGGATGTTCTATTAGGCTGTTTCTGTGCAGAGTTTACCTGTTCAAAGTTCACAGGCCTCAAGCCTTATGCAAATTTGCTAAAGCTAATGTGTTACATGATACAGATCTGTAGGTTTCTTGCATTACTCCTTCACATAATGCAATGCAGAATATAATGCAAAGCAAAATCTAGCCCCCAATGGGGGCTTTAAATTCAAGGTCTTTAGATTTTTTTATTGAAATTGACTTTTTTAAGCACTTGCAAATAAAACCTCTTAAATATTATACCTAATCATATTTGGATGTGACATTTCTTAATTAATAATTGTCAAAGTGCACATGAAAGATGTGAGCGGTTCCCCCTCCCCCTGTTCCTTTGCACTGTACTCATTAAGGCTGTGTCTAGACTACATGCCTCTGTCGTCAGAGGCATGTAGATTAGACACATCGGCAAAGTCAAATGAAGCCCTTTGTCGGCAGCCCTGTTATTCCTCATGGGATGAGGTTTACCGGGGCTGCCGACAAAGGGCTTTGATGTTGGCAGGGGAGCGTCCAGACTAGCGCGCTGAGCGGACAAACAGCTGATCAGCTGTTTGTCGGCTCAGCACAGCAGCCATGTAAATTTAAATGAAGCCACGATCATTTAAATCGCGGCTTCATTTGCCTTTGTCTATGTGTCTAATCTACATGCCTCTGACGACAGAGGCATGTAGTCTAGACACAGCCTAACTGATAAACATTAGGCTATTGTGGCAGGATAACCCCACTGCTGGGTTTCAGTACCCCACTCAGTCCTTAAGCTGGCAGTTTCAATACTGTGCTATTAGCCCTTGGCAGCAGGCCTGGCCAAAGGGTTTGCAGGGTCCAAGGCAGTATGCTATGAGCAGGGTCCTGGGCTTAGCAACTGGAAGGTGAATACTCAGCAGTGCAGGACCCTGAAAGCACAGGACCCAAGGCATTTGCTTTGCTCATCTTGCCCTAGGACCAGACCTTCTTGGCAGCGTTTGAGCTCTGGTCCCTCAGGGTATGTCTACACTACCCTCCTAGTTCGAACTAGGAGGGTAACGTAGGCATACCGCACTTGCAAATGAAGCCCGGGATTTGAATTTCCCGGGCTTCATTTGCATAAGCGGGGAGCCGCCATTTTTAAAACCCCGCTGGTTCGAACCCCGTACACCTTGAGGTGTACCGGTAGTTCGGAATAGGAAGCCTAGTTCGAACTACCAAGTTCGAGCCCCGTGTAGCCGCGCTGCACGGGGTTCGAACCAGCGGGGTTTTAAAAATGGCGGCTCCCCGCTTATGCAAATGAAGCCCGGGAAATTCAAATCCCGGGCTTCATTTGCAAGTGCGGTATGCCTACATTACCCCGCTAGTTCGAACTAGCGGGATAGTGTAGACATACCCTCAGCTACAAAGGACATTGGGGCCAGTGCCCCAGGGTCAGCCTGGGCTACAAAAACAGATCTTTCCAGCTCCCAGCTGGGTACTCAGGCTGCCAGGAAAAAAAGGGCCTGAAACCCCTGTTTGGAGCTCCTCACCCCCTTTTGCTATCTCTGGCAATATTGCCATTACCTTTCTTAGTTTGTCTCATTCTTCCTAGCTACTCTGGCCTCCTCTCACTCCACTTCCTCTCTCACTCTCTTCTCTCCCTCCTTGCAAGGAGGGCTTCCTTTTAAAAGGCTCTATGGCAGCCTCAGGTGAGATCAACTGGTTCTGATTGATTTACAGCAGCCCTATTTCCTTTGCTCCTGATTAACCAAGGTTGTTGCTGCTTTTTAGAGCTGCCTTTATATCTATTGTAGTGCTCCAGCCAGACCCTGTCACACTGTCTATGAAATTGTACTTCTTGGGCTACGTCTACATTGGCATGATCTTGCGCAAATACTCTTTAACGCAAGAGTTCTTGTGTTAAAGTTTTTGCGCAAGAGAACGTCTACACTGTCATGTGCCTTTGTGCAAGAGATGTGCTTTTGCGCAAGAGTAGTGTAGATGCTCTCTTGTGCAAGAAAGCTCCAATGGTCATTTTAGCCATTGGGCTTTCTTGAGCAAGAAATTCATGTTGCCTGTTTACACTGGCCTCTTGTGCAAGAACAGTTGCACAAGAGGGCTTATTCCTGTGTGGGAGCATCATACTTCTTGCTCAAGAAGCACTGATTTCACTCATTAGAACGTCAGTGTTCTTGCACAAGAACTCTCTGCCAGTGTAGACAGGCAGCATGTTTTTGCGCAGATGTGGCTGCTTTGGTGCAAAATCGCGCCAATGTAGACACAGCCTTGGTGTATACATGTACAGCAGCACTATCTAGAAATTGTCTACATATTGCAGTCTATGACAAAACAGCCATACACAAAGTGAAATAGGCAATGTTGAGTGTGTAGCAGCAGGACTCGCATGGACGGTTAAGACACAACACACTAGAACACTGCTGACTTACACTCTGGCTACCTTGTTATATACACAGTTAGCTTTGCAGTTCTACATTACTGTGATAGCTGTGCTACGGTACTTCGCACTCTACATATAAGAAATACCTCTGACACTATGGTAAAGGAAAATACTAAAACGTATGTTCTATTATAAATAGTAGTTGATCAGAAGAATAACGTGAGCAACGCAATATATTTGCTCATCAGATGTCTGATTTAAGGCCCATTGAAGTTGCTGAAAAGACTCTCATTGATTTACGTGGATCACACCCTAGGATCTGGTCCTACAAACATTATTTAAGTCCCAATTCTGCAAACAGCCATGTATGTGTTTCACTTCAGCAGGTCAGTGGGGATTATTCACATACATAAAGTTAAGCATGTTCAAAAGTGCAGGAAATGGGCAGATATTGTATAGTCTGATTAATTTAATTGACTTTGATACATATTATCAAATAACTTGAAAGGAGCATTAGGCCTGGCAGCATTTTCAGGATTGTGTCCAAGCAAGCATGCCTTGTAGTTGTTCATTTCTGTTTATATGTAAAAAATAAGTGCAGGTTTTAGTGCCTATCTAGTAAAAAAGAAAAATCTATTAATATACAAAAAGAAGCATGGGATTAAAACCAGAAAAGAGATTGCATTAAAAGTAAATTCATAGGCTTCAAATCAGGTTTTATCTCCAAATAGTTTTTAAAGTAGGCCAAAATTAGCAAAATAAAAGGATTAAAACACAATCAGTATTCTCACAATCAAGGGTCCTCCATCATGCCTCAACAATTTAATTAAAGGATGGCAATGAATCTTATGTCAGCAGAAGTGTGTATCCCTGTAAGCTGTGAGTCAAATCAATGAGCAAAAATACAGCATTGCAGAATAGTCTTGCAATGAACTCCTCTTGTAAAAGCAAATCTCATAGAGTTATTTTCAAACACATAAAAAAATTTCACTTTTTGACTGATGTTGATGCTAGATTTGTGCTGTCATGTTTGTGTTTCCAATAAGGATTTTCAAGTGGGAGATGGAAAAAAAAGTTTACACTGAATCTTTGCTAGATCCTTTTAAAAGTGCAAAATTGAATGGTCTCCCACAATTGAGGAAATTTGAAAAAAAACTTCTGATTTATCTTCAGACCTGTGAAATGAGATATTTGTCATGACACTGCAGCATACGTAAGCCCCCAGAAGCAAGTCAAGTTTGGAAATGAAGCTCAGTTCCCTAATAATTCAATCACCCTATATTCTATTTTCCCGAATTCTGAACATTTTTCCACTGCTTGTGATGAAACAGGAAACAGATATCCCTCCCCCTGCATCTCAATGACCTAGAGAAATTAACCAAAACAGATATCCACATTACTCCCCTATTGCAAGACCAGGTACTATGGGATATACTGGCAGAAATTATATTGCGTACGTGTATGTCTGTAAAAGGCTTTTTTGGTCACATTGTCCTTGAAATGTGCTTATGTCACAGTTCCTATTATCCCATATCACAGGCCCAATGGGAGGTTTGCTTAAGTAATTGAGGCCTGTGACTTGAAATAGTAAAGGCTATTACTCTGAGGTAAGCACATTTCACAGCCAATACAACTGAGGAAAAAAACTCCTGCAGAGATATAGATGTACATTAGTCAGTGAGAGTTTTGCCTCAGGGAGGAATGAATAAGGACTTCAGTGAGAAGCTTAATAGCTTTATAAAATATATATTAAGTTCCACTATTTTACTAAAACATACAAAATATTTTTTCACATCATCATGATTACTATTCATTTATCACATTACTGGTTCATAATAAAGTTATGACAGCACAGAAGACCAAAATAATAATTTAGGTGAAATGCTAAACACATTACTAACATTTTTAATCATCAAAAATTCACACAAAAAGTAGAATTAAGAGTCTCCATTTCACAGTTTTCACCTCTCCTTTGAATACCCTTATCTACAAATAATAACTGGTGACAATCACCAGCCTGAATCTTGTTGGCCAAATGAGACTTAAATACAGATGGCCGCAAGGTTACTAACTTTGGCTGGATGAATTCCTGGAGGTTTCATCACATGATATTATCTTGAATTAAGGATTAATCTTTAATTCCTGAAGTCTCCATAACATCCTGGATAGTTAGCAACCTTAGATAGTGGTTAGGGCAAAAGCATCTGCCTTCAAGCCCCATTTGCAGTTCTCTGATCTCAGGGTTTGGACAGGAACAGTTCTTTCCCTAAAGTACATTAAATCAGGCCAAAAGGCTGTTAATCACTGCTAGGGATCACTTAAGCACAGTAATATCCTTGAAATGCCTCTTTGGCAGGGCCTACTTGCTCTTGTCTCTGTTCAAGTTCACAAGCCGCAATTTACTAAAGGTAAAACCTAGTACAATGTATTTGAAATCTTGGATCCCACTACCTTTTTACACTACAGAGTCTTGGGGAGCCCTCCATCTCTGAGGCAAGCAGGGAAGAGCATGCAGTCAGTCACCCTTGACTTATTTCCTGTGCCTTTTGTACCTTCAGACCATCAGTTAGGCATATCTCTTCTCAATAAGGACTGTTCTACTGTCAGCGTTGCAGTAACCAGAGGACTAGTTTAACCATCACTGCCCAACTACCACTAGTGTCACAGTCCAACCAGTCCAGGATCTCATTGCTACTGTCTAGCACCCTTCCGTCCTTCCTCCCTGACTCCTGGTCTACATGAGGGGATAGGTTCGAATTAAGATATGCAACTTCAGCTATGTTAATTGCATAGCTTAATTCAAAGTATCTTAACTCGAATTCTGCTGACATCCACACTGCAAGAAGCCGAAGGGCGCACACTCTCCCTTTGACTTCCCTTAGTTCTCGTGAAAGCAGGACTACTGGCATCAACAGAATCGTCCTAATTTAAATATTGCAAAGACCGAGAAGACAGAACATTGGGAGGGGTTTGCCCTCTAGTGAACTTTAGAGAGTGGCGGGGGGAGGGATGCCCAGAATGGACATGTACTATATCCCCATTGCCTATAGTTGTTGTAAGGGGGCAGTCAGCCCAAGGGGGCATAGGCTACTATACTTCAGGCTTGGCCCCTGTACACGGGCACGCCTGCCCCCTAGAACTCATGGGCCCAGACTAAACCACCCAGACATTGACGTGGGTGCCCCGATCCCACATACTCTGGGGGTGGGGGTGTGACACTCACCCTGGGGTCTTTGGTTCCTTCTCTCTGGTGGGCCAGCCAAAGACCCTACACTCCTACTTTCCTATTGTTTTTAAAGATTCCCTTATTGCATGGGAAGTCACCTGGCTAGTCCCTACCAACAACTGCTAAGGCTTAAGGACAAAAGGCTATTTGCATATGATTCCCCTGCTATTGAGGCCCTCCTCCACCTACCCCTAGTCCCCATGCAGGGCTTTTTCTTTTAGTTTGCCTGCCTCACCCTAGACCATGGAGTCTTTCTTTTCCTTTCCTGCCCCACATCTGTTCTCTGATTGTTCCTTCCCTTTCCTCTCTGATGGCGCTTGACCTTTGCCTAGACTCACTCACTCTGTGCATCCAAGCTCCTTCAGCATTTATGAATCTCCACTCTTCTATTTTATCTCCCATTCAGGGCAGCCTCAATGTTGTTACAGTCTCCCCACCTTACCCATCTGACAAGATCCCCCACTCCATACTGGTTGTTCTGCCCCTCCCCCGACTCCCTCCTGCCCCCTTTCCTCTGTGTGGCCTAGCAGGCAAGTGTGGTTAGCTGCCCCTGTCCTCCATCTTTTCCATTCCCTCCCCCTGGTGTTTGATCCTGACCTCTTTCCGGGAGAGACCAAGGGATGGGGCCACTTAGCAGGCCCCTTGGCTCACTAATTCCCTCTTCCCCCTGCTGCCAGTTTTCCTGACAATGCTTCCATTGGGGCACAGGCAGAGACTCCACCACTGCAACAGCTTTCACCTCTGTTGTCTCCCTCAGAGGAGCGCTTTCAGCTGGCAGAAAGGACCAGGGGAAGAAGGACAAGAGCTCCCTCTGGAAGGCAATTCCTCTGACAATGGTCATTGCTCCTACCATCTGTAGGCCACATCTTCCCTTCCTACTGCTCTTCCCTCCAACAGCTCTCATCCTTGCCTCTGTCTTACTCTTCCTCCCAGTGTAGCCCTCCTGACTCTCCTCTAAACCCTAGGAACTTCCATTTCCCTTATCAGCCCTCTCCAATTGGAATACAAAAGCTCCACCCTCTGCCACAGTCTCTCATTCGACTGTGCTCTCATCTGCTAGGCAGAACAGGCACCAGGCCCCTTCCTGCTGGCAACCTGAAGAAGAGCAAATTGTCTGCATATAAACCTGATTCTGATCTTATTTCATCTGCTTCTTTGACTTCACTAGTGTTGCTTTGGGATTATGCAGGTGTAACCCAGAGCAGAATCTAGACTGTAGCAAATAGTGAGATCTGAATTCTAGTTCTATTTTAAGAAATGGTAACCATGTATTGGCATTTTAACAGGAGGTCTTTCCTCCCACTTAACCTGTGATAAATCCTGTATTCACAAAGTGTCTGCTTGGTCAGAGACAGTACTATGCAGCACTTTAAAGACTAACAAGATGGTTTATTAGGTGATGAGCTTTCATGGGCCAGACCCACTTCCTCAGATCAAATTGGGGAAGAAAATTGGTATGACCATATATACCAAAGGGATACAATAAAAAAAAGTGAACACATATAAAATTGACATTGTTTTGTTTCAACAAGACCATACTAACATGGCTACATCTCTATTACTATTTTGGTCAGAGAGGAAGTGTAAAATAATCAGAGAGAGGGGTTAAGAGATATATTTATTTATTTATCCATATAAGAAAGGGAAGTACAATAACCAAAGGAGGCAACAGGCTTATATTAAGCTGCACTTTGCTTCTAATGACCAGTATTTATAAAGTAGTTTTGGGAGAGGCTGCATCCTTTTAAAATTTACACCTCAATCCCCTCCTCAAAGAAGAGATCATATAAAGTGATGACTGTGCTGTCATCAATATACCCAGT
Organism: Pelodiscus sinensis; assembly: GCF_052426305.1. Lineage (NCBI taxonomy): Eukaryota > Metazoa > Chordata > Testudines > Trionychidae > Pelodiscus > Pelodiscus sinensis. Next base: position 54,218,952 of record NC_143055.1, on the reverse strand, counting down.
ATATTTTCTTCAGTCATGAAATACAGACCTTCCTAGCAACATGGGTCATTCTAATGTTAGAAACTTGCTCTTTAAAAGTGTGTGTGTTTATTTGTTTGGTTTTATTTATAAATCCTAACCATCAGGAATGCATTAGAAATAACCCCATCTTTTTATTGAAAAGCAGAATTTAACTCCCTCCAGCTCATCCATTCGATGGTAGTCCTTTAGTAAGGTTATTAGTTCCAGTTAGCCTTAAGTGAGGTAGGGAAATCTCAGCAAAACATTATCTTGAAGCTCAGCCGATGGCGTTAATGTTGAGTGGCTATAACACTAAGAAAAGCTACAAAATCAAGATGGAAAAATATAAACAAAAATGAGAGAAAGGTGTAAAGAGAAATACTTTGATTTGGTACCAGGTACTGTAGTCCTTGCTCTATCAAAACTCCCATTGGCCTCATGATAGTGCCTAGGCACTATAATTTCACTTAGTCAATAAAATGTTCTACAGGTTAGACCTCCCTTGTTCGGCACACTCAGGACCTGACCAGTCCCGAACAAGGAGATTTGCCAGACAAGGGGAGGTCCTTCTCAACACGATCCATGCTGCCCTGCTGCCCCTGACTAGGGCTCCAGCCTAGCCCCACTGCTGTCTGCATGGTCGTGTCTTCCCACAGTGGAACTCCATGGCTGCCACCGGGGCTGGGCCTCTGCGGCTGTTGCTGCCAGCCCCCAAGCTCTGCAGATAGGGCCAGAGCACTATGGCTGCCACTGCCAACTCCCAAGCTCCACGGCTGGAGCTGTGCAGCTGCTACTGCTGGCCCCTTGCTACTGTCCAGCCACAGGGTCTAGAACTCTCTGCTGCTCCTCTGCCCTCTCCCCCCCCACACAGGGGGCTTCTGGCTGAGTTGCCTCTGCTGCTTCTGCCCCACAGCCCGACCTCCCTATGGATGTTGCCGGACCAGAGAGTTCCAGTTAAGGGAGGTACAACCTGAAATGGTTTTTCCTTCAAAATCCTATGATTTGGCCTTAATTATATCTTTCTTTAGATAGCCATTACAAAGGCTAACCCTCTTCAGATATGTTGATCTCTATGATATCTTTACCTAATTCATTTAAATCATAGTATTTAAGGGCAGAAGAGACCACCAAATTATCCAGCATGACTTCCTGTAGTGTAGCTAAATTGCTCTTTTTCTAACCTATATCTTTTGTATATTAAATATTTTTGATGCTGTCATATTTTTACGTGTGTTTCATAGCTCAAAAAATAAAGCTAGGATTCTCCATAATCCTGCACCTTCTGGAGTCATTTAAACCTGTACAAAGTATAAAACCCTGTCATTCTTATATATTAGGTCAGGGCTACTCAACTTTGGAAGCTCCGGGGGTCACAATGATACTCTCAGCACATGCCGAGAGCTGCAACCTAAGTGTGGTTGAATATACATGCAAATATATAAGTTTTGAGTAGCCCTGTGATAGAATGTTATGCCACGTTGGACTGGTATGACACCCTACTCTATATTCTCAATCCATTTGAGAGTGAAGGCAACATCATTATTGCTCCTGCATGAAGTAGAAGAGTTTGTTTATAATGGCAAGCTTGCACAGTGCAGGTTAATGAGGACAAAGCATGGTTTGCCAAGTAAATCTATGTTCCTGCCATGCTTACATATGGCTAACCCATGAAAGACCAATTTATGTTAAATATTTTTACTCAGAGTATCTCTTATTCTTATTGTTACATCACCCACGAAGAACTGTATTTGTAACTGCTGAGTTACACTTCTACAAAGATTCCATTGGGAAAATAATACTGACTAGAAATAAGTTGGAGATTTCCAGAAGTAGCCCAGGGGAAGGGGAGGCCCAATTTCTAATGAAGTTCAGTTGGAGTTAGGCACTAACACCTTTAGATTTAAATGAATCTACCCTAATTAGTGTACCCATTTAACTGCAGCTCTGAGGTAACCACTCTATACTATATCCATACCATTTAAGTTTTGTTTTGACAACAGAAAGCAGTAGGTACTAGCTTTGGAGTTACTTGAGAGAATTTTCTCTTTCTTTTTATTATTATTTTCTTGGCATACGGTGACTGAACAATGAGATTCTATTTTCAGTATTTGAGATTCTCCTCTGAAGTGCTGGATGCCCTCAGGTTTCACTGCTTGGTTTCACTACATCTCAGTATTGGACTTTGTTCAAAATCTCCCCCCTTTGTCCTGGGGTGGAGTTCATGACCCAAAATGTGCTGCAAATGGTCTATTTACCCAAATATTTTTACTGCATTCACCATTATGGTGTCAAGGTCATGGTGTAACATGAAGATAAGCTATAGCTTGTTAGGATGACACTTTAAGTTTTAAGTATCAGAGGGGTAGCCATGTTAGTCTGAATCTGCAAAAGCGACGAGGAGTTGTGGGAAAAAGCTAATAAGATGCTACAGGACTCCTCGTTGCTTTTGCAGATTCAGACTTGAAGTTTTGTGTATTAGTAATCCTCTCTTGGGTTCTAGGGGGAGTTGGATTCTTGGGCAGCCGTGAGGAGACCATAAAGGAAAACATGCCCCACATGAATCAGATTCCTTTTTAATACCAGACTTTTTTAGTATGACAACAGAACCATTGGGCTGAATGTCCTAAAGTTGCAGAGCAGGTGCAGTTCCCAAGTTAGGGCCATTATTTTGAGGTCTCGTCAGACCAATATAGAATGAGAATATGGAGCAGTAAAAAGATTTTGAGAGTTTTCTACCTGTAGGAAGGTCTGGGCCCCTCTTCGGTGCTCTGGCCCCCTTCTGCCCCATCTCCCTTTAGTGAATTACACACCCGTCAGGGATGAGTCCAACGTCTTTAATATGTAAGCCGCGCTCTCACTTTAAATTAGCGGAGGCACCACCCCTCGCACCTCTATCATCCCCCCGCGCCCTCTCGCCTCTGGGTGAGGAGTAGGGGGACCCGGGCCCACCCTCACATCCAAGCCCCAGCCCAGGACCCTAAAGAAGGGGAGATGGTGTTCTCTCCACTTCCTGTAGTCAGTGGGGACGCCACCCAAAATGCATTGACCCACAGGCTAGGAGCCCTGCCCTGGACTCCTTCCAACTCACTTAAACTCACTGACTAGCACATCACAGCCCGAATGTGCCTTCCGCCAGACCCTTCTCCGCAGTTACGCCTAGTCCCTCTGAGCCTGGTCCCTCCACGGGCTCCCTCTCCCACCCTGACCGGGGTTTGGCCAGTTTTAAACTTGCGGTCTCAGGATAGCTCCTCCCCCCAAGTGTTCCCACATCCCTTCCCAGACCCCTGCCCCTTGCTCCAGGAGGCAGGGCCTCTTGAGGGGACTTATAGCCGCTGCAGCGCCCATGCTGGCATCTGGCAGCGGTGCCATTTTCCCGGCGGCTTCTCTCTCCGGCATGGCATCTTGGTCCGCTTCTACAATGCCCACAGCCCCAGCACCGTTGCCTCCGGTGTCCCCTGGGTGCGTCAGTGCCCCCTGGCAAGCCTAGCCGTGCGGAGCCACCGGGCTGGGAGTGCAGAGTCCACCGACTCCGTCACACTACCTATTAAGCATGACCTTGAATTTGGGCCTATGAATTCCTGAGAAATAATCACAGTATAAGAACAGGGATGCACCTTTGACACAGTGCCATATGACATTCTCATAAGTAAACAAAGAACATGTGTTTTGGTGATGATATTGTTAGGTAGGTGCACAAATGGTGGAAAGACTGCATTCGAAGAGTAGTTATCAATGATTTGTTGTCAAGCTGTGAGGATGTATCCAGTGGGATCTCACCAGGGTCAGCTTTGAGTCCAGTTCTATTCAATATTTTCATTAGTGACTTGGCAATGAAGTGTGCTGATAAATGCCTGCAAATGATGTCAAGTTGAAAGGGTTTATAATGGCTCCGTAGGACTAAAATAGATTTCCAAATGACCTTGACAAATTGGAGAATAGGTCTGAATTCAACAAGATGAAATTTGATAGACAAGTGCAAAATTCCTCACTTAGAAAGGGGGAAAAAATCAAATGCACAGCAGTAGAACTGCTAAAAAGGATCTGGGAATCACAAAGTGGATCACAAACTGAATGAGTCAGCAATATGATGCAGTTGTGGGGAAAAGCTAATATGATTCTGGAGTTTATTAAAAGAAGTACTGTATGCAAGACAAAGAGGTGGAGATTATTCTGCTCTTACCACTGGTGAATCCTCACCTGTATCCTTTTCTGGCTGCCACATACTTCAGAAAAGAAGTGGAAAAATTGCCAAAAATCCAGTGGAAAGCAACAGAAGTGATAAAAGGTTTATAAAACATGAACTATGAGCAAATGGGAGAGAAAACTGGGTATGTTTAGTCATGAGACATGATGACTGAGGGTGGGGATTTGATAATCTTCAAATATATTAAAGAATTATCAAGAAGTAATGAAATTATTCTGCATCAATGGTGATTTAGGTTAGATATTAGGGAAAATATAGGCTGGACTTGACTTCTTGAGGTCATCCTGTCAATCTATGTGCTTAGAAAATAACAGAAAATAACAGACTTAAACCATAAGGAAATAAAATTTTACAATATGGAAATAATGTGAATAATTGACAATGGTAACGGTGCAAGTGTGTACATTTTTCTTCTGTCTTGTCTTGCCCTTTTAAATTCTGGTTTGGTTTGGAAGTGAGAGAAATTTGCATGATATTATAAACTTTCAAATATGCCAGAAATAGGAAGATAGGAGACCATTTTATGTCTGGATATCCAACTGTGCAAAAACATTTAATTGGATTCTTCTTTCTGCTCCAACAGCTCTTATTTATGGGGGCTTACAATGTAAGAGATCATAAAGTTGACAGGAATTCTGGACGATAATTGCTTAGCATCAGTGTCAAATTTTAGCTATTCACTCAAATAATATCATATGACTGAGATCAATAGCCCCTGCTACCTCCCATTACCTGAAATTATAACAAAGGACATGACTGCTAAATAATTCTGTTCCTGTTTATCAGCACAGTATTTTCACTGATCTAACTAAAGACTTGCAGAGAATCAAACTTATAAGGCAGGAAATTTTAAACATTTTTTTAATTTCAAATACATCAGACAGATTATGGATAATCCAAATCCCCAGATCTTTAACAACCCTGCACTTACAGGAAGTTCAGATTTGAATCTCTACACCGTAATAAGCTCAGTTAAACCCAATGAAAAAAAGCATGTTACTGAAGTAATCACTTTTTACACTTTAAATGACAAAGTGATTCAGTGAGGATATAAGTGGTATGTAGCAACAGAAGGCAACCCATGTGTAAGATGGATATTTTCAAAATGATAGTCTCTTTTAAAAAATTGACTAAATGTCCTCTCCAAACAGCTTGCATAATTTGGATTAATTCATCTATCTAAATCCATCTTCACTCAGCAACATGAGGGAAGGAGAATATTTGTTAAGGTTACCTGTCTGGGTCATTAACACTGTGTCTTCAAGGACCCAACAAAAGAAACCAACAGAAAACATGGTCCACTTTGAATCACATCTGCACATTGTGGAGAAGGCAAATTAGGAATGTCACAATACTACTTAGCCCTTTAAAGACTAACAAGATGGTTTAATAGGTGATGAGCTTTTTTGGCTTATCACCTATTAAACCATCTTGTTAGTCTTTGAAGTGCTACATAGTTTTTCCTTTTATTTTAGCAAGATCAGTCTAACATGGCTACCTCTCTATTACAATACTAGATATTGGCTACGTCTACACTGGCATGAATTTCTGAAAATGCTTTTAATGGAAAAGTTTTCCATAAAAAGCATTTTTTGAAAAGAGCATCTAGATTGGCAGGATACTTTTCCGCAAAAGCACTTGCGGAAAAGCGTCCGTGGCCAATCTAGACGCGGTTTTCTCCGCAAAAAAGCCCCGATCGCCTTTTTCACGATCGGGGCTTTTTAACGGAAAACAGTACTATGTTGTCTACACTGGCCCTTTTGCGCAAAAATCTTTTGGAAAAAGACTTTTGCCCAAATGGGAGCAGCATAGTTTTTCCGGAAAAGCACTGATGATTTTACATGAGATCGTCAGTGCTTTTCCGGAAATTCAAGCGGCCAGTGTAGACAGCTGGCAAGTTTTTCCGGAAAAGCAGATGATTTTCCGGAAAAACTTGCCAGTCTAGACATAGCCTTTGTGACTGTGAAAACAGACTTCAAAGTACAGAACATCTCATCAGTATCCCAAGTGATAAGATGTTCTGGTGGTACCTCTGCCATCAACTGTGCATCACTTGAAGCAATTAATTGGATTGCTACCCCAGACTTAGACACTTGACACTGCTGATTATAAGCCACACAAAAGAAGAGCACTGCTGACAACTTTCATCTGTGAAATCATCAATATGTCACTGGTGTTTGGGGGGGGGGGGAAGTGGGGGACACTGACAACTAGAGCTTGTGAAAATTTGATTAAATTTTCATTAAAAGAGACAGTTTCAGACTGAGACCTTGGATAAGGTCATTATCTAGTTTCCCCTTCTGATGTATCGACTTTCACTGGACCCAATGTCCAGGCAATGCTACTGCCTCAGTGGCTGCTAGCCTACTCACTATTCCAGGTTCCAGCCCGGCAACATACAATACAGCCAATGTCTGTTCAGTCACCAGCTTGCTGCTCACTCGGTAGGCTGCTTCCTACTCACCTCACATAAGCTTACTTCAATGTTTTAGGTACACCCTTTCCTCTGGACCAGATTCCTACTCTTTCCCTAGGGTTCCTCTCTTCTTTCACCAATGCACAGAGAAAGGGTGCCAACTACTCCACTGTAGCACTTCCTGGCTTTATACTAGCCCAACCCACAACTGCTTAGGTGAATTTCATCCTCCAATCAGGGATTGCTATTGCCCCTTAATTGCCTCATATAGCCCAATCACATTTAGTAACCTTTTCTAAGCTTCCTTAACAGGACTGTTTGATCAGGGTTGATGTGGAGTGAATACATGCCACATGACATTTTGATTTTAAAAGTATCATTGTGCAATATTAACAAATGCATTAAGAAATGGCTACCTGGCAGATCTCAAAAATAGTTATCACTGAGGAATTATCATCATCAAAATTGGGATGGTTCCAGTGAGGTTCTTCAGTTATTGGTACTAGGCCTGACACAGTTCAACATGTTCATCAGTGATTTATAACTAAGTTCAGTATAACTGCTGATAACATTTTCAGATTATTCAAATATTAGGAGAGTGGTAAATAATGATGAGTCTAGGACACACCGTGATCTGATTCACTTGGTGTGTTAAAAAAACCCACCTTAATACTTTTAGTTTAATACAACCAAACGCAGAATTATATACCTTGGAATAAAGACTGTAGGCCATACCAACAGAATGAGGATTTGTATACTAGGAAACAGTGACTCTGGAAAGGATTTAAGTGTCAGATAATATATTGAATATATATGAGTTCCCAGTGTGATTGGGAGAGGGGAAGAGCTTTTGGAATCCTGGAATATACAAAGAAATGGAAGCAGTGAGGACACAAAGGGAGGTGCTGGGAATTTACATCTGTGTACAGTACTGGTGAGACTAATACTGGAATAATGTGTATGTTCTTTACACATATTTCAAAAGAACATTGACAAACTGTAGTACTGCAGAAAAGTGCTAGAGAAATTATTTGAGGGGTGGAGAAAATGCCTTTCACTGACAGATTTAAAGAACTTAATCTGTTTACTTTATCAGAAAGGTGACTTGATTACCGTGTATAAGTACTTTCATGGAGAGAAAATATGAAGTACTAAATTGCTCTTTAATTTAGCACAGAAAGACCTAACAAGAACCAATTGGCTGAATGTTGAAGCAAGACAAAGTAAAATTACAAACTAGGCACATATTTTGAACAGCAAGGTAATTTACCCTTGGAACAAACTATCAAAAGCACTGGTGGATTTCCCATCTCTTGTAGGTTTCAACCCATAGCTTGGTTCCAGGTTTTGAACCTTGCACCTAACTCCCATTGATTTAATAGGCATAAGTGTAAGCTCAGACTAGATGATCTAGTGGTCCTTTATGGCTTTCTATTTTGTAAATATCAAGTCCATCTTATATTACATGATGTCTATATCACCATGAAGTATTTACTGATGCTAAACATTTACTTCCCTGTGTTCTGAGCTAACATAAAGAGTGAAAAGGGGATTTGTTTGGAGCCGAGTATAATGTATCAAGGGTCACGTGGAGAGCATCTACATGCTTTATTTTCAAGTTCACTTTTACACAGCCATGTGAGAATCCAGCAGTTACTTCACAACACAGCAATAATGATGCTGTACATACAGTTACACTACATTTCTTACATCAGGAGGTTTGCTCCAATAAATTCATAGTTCCCAACTAATTCATTAGACTGTGCCACATAATACACACTAGGAGGCTGGAAATAACAGAAAAAAAATAGACATTTATTTGCTGCATGCAGTCTAGTTATTTTAAGCCTTCTTTTCAATTTTTGTTCATTACAATTGGCCCTAGCCAACTTGCATTTTTTTTCAAGTTAAAACCAAACCTTTGTATTTTTTTTTAGTGGCTTTGAGTGGTTGCTCCCTGACAGCATCAGAGAGAGAGGCCAGTATGCCACCTAGTGGCTGAGAGCTGATCAAGAGGCCATTAGCATGCTGAATCAATAAATAGTCTACATCCCTGTCTGCTCAGGACAGAGCAGTTGGCAATGTTTAGTCCAGCTCTCTGGCTGGGGAAGACAACCACTGCAGACAAGCTTAGCCCTCTGTGTAGGGCACAGTAATACCAGTCTGTGCCAGACCTTTGCCTGGGGCAGACACATCCAGGCACAGGCCATTTGTCTTGAAGTAGCAGGAGAAAGTAGGGGGATCCAAGCCTACTCTCCCAAAGTCCAAGCCCAGGGTCCTAAAAGTGGCAGGGAATCCTGACACTGGATCAGCAGAGATCCTGCTGAAATATGCTAACTCTGATTTCAGCAACACAACTAGGCTAATGTCTATTTTCCTTGGGCTACTGCCTACTCCTACCTGTTCACAGGACTTATTACTTACGGGCCCTCAGGCTATTCAGCAGCCAGCTGTTCTAGCAGCTCCTGTGGGTATTGCTCTAGACCAGGGGAGCCAACAGGATTTCTGGAGCCTGGGCAATGTGGGGAGCAACTCTGTGCACCCAGAGGGGGCAGGGCCTCAGATAGAAGGGGGAGAGCTGTGGCAGCCAACTCCAAGTGCCGCATGGACAGTACAGTGCCCCCCTCCTCCTGCCCTGCTGCCCCTCTGAGGTGGCCAGAGTACATGGCAAAATGTTTTGCAGTGCGCTACATGGCACTCCTGCTGCCATGCAACTATTGCTACCACAGTAGCAGCAGCAGTGGCCAGGACCCTTCGGCCCTTTAGAATCACTAGGCCCCAGAACAATTGCACACTTAACCCTCCCTCTCCCATCAGTGGGCTTGCTCCAGAGGCAGAGATTGGTTCAACTCAGTCCTTGCCTTTAGCAGTAGGAGCAAGGAGAGGGATGTGATTCCTTCCTTGAATTTCCCTCAACTGAGCTGTAGGCTAAATATCTCATACTTCCTGGTCTGCCCCGCTGCTCCTGGGGCAAAGAGCAGGCCTCAGCGGGCTCTACCTATCAGTGGGTGAGAGTGGTTCCTCCCACTGAGCATCAGAGGGAGACCACTCAGCTTCACTATAACTCACTATACTTTGCAGCAGCAAATGCTAAATGTATTATAATAGCAAAATCACAGATTGGCCCCATTTCATTTCATTTACTATAATCCATACATTTGAGACAAGCACCAAAACCAGATTATTTAACCTAAATCAATTTCTGGAAATGAAGATAAAGAATAAGTATTGTGGATACCCATGTGAGTTTTCATCACAGGATGGCACTACTGTTTAAAACTCATTTACTTATATTTTAGTGATGATGGGTGAAGGTGTACTTAAGACAATTGACTGGAACTCAGGAGAACTGGGTTAAATTCCTGACTCTCCCACAGATTATTTTGGCAAGTCAATCAATTGAATTGTGGATCGGTTACTCACATTGTGTTTATTTATATATTCTTCAGGGCAGGTGCCAATTTACACTCTGTGGGGACGTCTACACTAGCCCCCTAGATTGATCTAGGGAGGCTAATAAGGGTGACTGGAATTGCAAATCAAGCCCGGGATTTAAATATCTTGCGCTTGATTTGCATGTTCCCGGCCAGTCGCTATTTTAGAAATTGACTAGCCCGAAGTGACTGCCCGCGTCTACACGCAGCAGTGAAATGGGATTCCGATTTAAAGCCCTAACTTGAATTAGCTGGTATTCCTCCTGCAATGAGGTTTGCCAGCTAATTCAAATTAGGGGCTTTAAATTGAAAGTGTAGACTCGGGAAGTTACTCCAGGTTAGTCAATTTCTAAAATGGCGCCCGGCCGGGAACATGCAAATCAAGCGCGAGATATTTAAATCCCGGGCTTGCTTTGCAATTCTGGTTGTCCTCATTAGCCTCCCTCGATCGATCTAGGGGGGCTAGTGTAGACGTATCCTGTGTTTGGAGAATCAGACCTATACGATACTGTAATAATACATGTAATAAGAAAAAAAAACAAAGATTGTTAATTATGCTCCCAAATTCAGTCTAGTTTCTTCTAATGGAAATTAGCAACAAAGAAAAAAAAATCTGTGGAATTTGAAAGAGTCACTCTGCTGAGTTAGCAAAGCTGGGGCCAAATACTGTGATATGATAAGCACCTTACAGACATAGACATAATGAAAAATATTCAGAAGCCAAGAACGAGCTGGAAAATATTAAGGCAGATAAACAGCTAGATCTTGACATTTACATCTGCATTAAGCAAAACTTAAAAAAATCGCAAAATAATCCTGTTCCTTTTTCATTTTTATGATTCTTCTTTGAGAGAGAATATTCTAGAAGCCCTGAACTACTGAGCTTAAAATGCTCATCATGCTGAATTTTCCTTGTTAGAACAATTTAATTAGAGAACATCTTATTCTGGAATCACTTGTAATCTACTAGGGGATGGGAATAAATGTAACTATATTATCTTAATTTTCAAAGAGCATGTATCCCTATTAATGCTAATTCCATTTATAAAATGCAAATAACTTCCTTTTTTTTACCCCGTGCATTTATGTTAATGTGCACAATTTCAATGAAGGGAGAAAGGCCTGCTTAAGCAGGTAATTTTAAAATGCAGCTAAAATAATTAGTTGTAAAAATAATCTATCATATTAACAAGTCCAGGAAATACCCCAATATTAAGGTATCTTTAACTATCTGCTTAGCCTAAAAATGTATATTATATACTAATACTTATCAATTATAAAATGGTTTTTCATCCATAGATCTCAAAACACTATATAAACTTGGCATGGGGTTATGAAGTAGTTTGTCATGGTTAGGTTGGGCCTGATCCAAAGTCCTTTTGAAATCATAAAAATCTGTCTATTGACTTCAAATTGTCATTGGACAAAGATTATAGTAAACTAGGAGAAGATCTAAGACTAAAACCCAGGTCCTAGGATAAACTAGAACTTTCATTTTGCAGTTGTTTGCTTTACAATTAAGCTACATATGAAACCTACATAATATTTCTATAAAAGATTGGCCCTATTGGTCAGACCAATGGTCCATCTAGAGTAGTGGTTACCAACCTGTTGTCCGTGGTTGCCTAGGGAGTCCATGAGGGCACTGCGGAAAGTTTTTAAAAGTAAGATGAGCCTGATCCTTACTTTTCTTTTCTTTTTCTTCTTCCCCTCTCACCTTCCTCTCCCTGGAGTGCGGAGGAGTGAGGCAGCAGCCATGTGTGCTGGGATGCAGCTTGCTTTTGATCCTGTCCTCCAGAAGCTAAGGCTGGTGTATGGGGGATGCACGGGATGCAAGCACTTTCCCATTACTCTCTTAGCGTCTGGAGAAAAGGCTCAAAAGCAAGCTGTGTTCCAGCATGCAAGGCTCCTGTCCATCCCGCCTGCCCCCTCCCTTCCGCTCCTGAAGTTCCACCCTTGTCCCGTTCCATCCCAAAATTCCACCTTTGAGCAGCTGGTAGCTCCAAAGCTCCCTTTAGCCATGAGAGTCCCCTTGCTCCATGGACGGGCAGGGGATGGAGGGGACAGGAGCTAAAGAAGGAGAGTGGGCAAACAGCAGTCAATGGGAACTGAGAAGCGGGGCCGGCTTTAAGAAGCGCGGGGCCTGATTCTGGGAGTGGGACCCCACATGCGCCGTGCACCTGGGAGCCTGCGCATGCGCTGCGCGCCCGGGACGGCACTGCGCATGCATCGCATGCCCGGGGGGGAGCACTGCACATGCGTTGCGTGCCCAGGGAGGCACTGCCATGCGTCGCTCACCCGGAAGCAGGGCCCCCTTAGGGGCCCCATTCCGGGGAGTCGGCTGAATCGGCCAAAAGCCAGCCCTGCTGAGAAGCTCCATACCTTGCAGTCTTCACGTCCCTCAGCCGATGTTGCAGTTGACAAGCTGTGACTGTACTCTAGAGTCATCTTATAAATGGGAGATTTACTTTTTTACCATTTTTTTCTCTTTTTTGAATAAGTCACCCTACTCTAACAATTCAAAAGCTATTAGAGGGGTGGGAAGGGTTTAGTTGGGCTGATAGCAAAAATGGATTGGTGGCTCCAATAACATTTTATTCAATAAAAATATATGGCACCTCAAAGTTGCATTTCAATGTGGACATGCTGTATTATTTCTCAATACTACTATATTTGTTTAGCTATGACGGGTATGTGTGTGTTCATTTTAAACAAAATGTGGTTTGGAATGTAGATATGAATAAAGAAGCATGCTGTGGCTCACCACCCTAGGAACAGTCTAGAAAAGGCCAAGGAGTGGGGGGTGGGGGGGGGGGGTGGGGTGAACTCAACATGTGAAGTGGAGAAGTACAAGCATGTGACAAACAAAGCCATGTATGGAAAGGTTGAATATGATTGGTTTAGTTAAGTTTGTGTTATATAACCTGATATATAACTGCCATGTGCTATAAAACAGCAAGGGGAGGGGCTCCTTGCTCGAGGGGCTCTGGCTAATTTTAGTACCAGGGCTCTCCCTTTGTGCACATTGAATAAAGTCTTGTTGAATTGAATTGAAGTATTGAAGACCCTTGATTCTGCCCAGCACCTGACTCTCTGGGAACCACAAAATCTCAACAGCTAACATGAACCATTATACATTTCAAATGATTATTAGCTTCTCTGCAATTACCTTGTCTTTCTTGAGGGCTTCCTTAAACTCTGATCAGCCAATGGCCCCACTGATTTTTTGGCAAGCTTGAGGCTTCTGATGTACTTAAACACGTTTTCTGTTAGTTTTCGTCTTATTTGTTAGTTTCTCTTCAATTCTTTTTTGGCTTGCCTAATTATACATTTACACTTGACTTGCTAGAGTTAATGCTGCTTTCTATTTTTCCCTGTAGGATTGGACTTACAGTTTTTAGCAGATGTCTTTTTGTCTCTCACCCTTTTACTGTTTATCCATGGTAGCATTGTTTTCTCCTCTTACTGTTTTTTTATTTTGGGTATACATTCAATTTATATCTCTATTGTGGTGTTTTTAAAAGTTTCTAAAATTATTTCACTCTTTCAACTATTCCTTTTAGTTTCCATTTAACGACGCTCCTTATCTTTGGGTAGCTGCCTGTTTGGATATTAAATGCTACTATGGCGAGGTTTCTTGGTATTATTTCCCCTACAAAGGTATTAAATTTAATTACGCTATGGTCACTATTATCAAGCAGTTAATCTACGTTCACCTTCTGGATCATGTTCTGTGCGCCACTTAGGACTAAATCAAGAATTGCCTCTCCTCTTGTGAGTTCTAGGATTAGCTGCTCCAAGAACACGTCTGCAAATTTAATTGCTTCATACCATCATGAGGTTCCAAATTAATATAAGGATAGTTGCAATCCCCCATTATTATTGGGTTTTCTTTTTGTTTGTAGTTTTGACCTCAGTTTCTTTAGTTATTTCACCATCACTTTCTGTCACTATCCTCATCAGCAGATGGTCAGTATTATAATCCTACTGCTATACTTTTATTTTTCAAGCATAGAACTCCTACCCATAGAGATTCTATGTGACGTTAGATTCATTTAAGATTTTCACTACATTAGATTTGGTTTTCTTTTACAGTGCGACTCCATTGTCAGCATTATTTACTCTGTCATATCCATATATTCTGTACCATATTACCATCTGAATCTCTGTAGTCTAAGTTATTCTGAGTCTAAATCAAAAAAGCTTATTTTGAAATTTGGTGCTGTCTACACAGTGCCAAATTTCAAAATAAGGCACTATTCCAATAAATCCCTTAACTCTTGTGGAACGAGAGTCATAGAGATGCCAGAATAGCTATACTTCAAACCCCGCCGCCTGTGGAGAGAGCGACTCAGCCGGGACAAGATCCGAGGAAACAGCAGGACTGACGGGACTCCTGCGGAGCAACCCCGGACCCGGCCCCTCCCGCTAAGCCGGGGTATAGACACAGGGTCCACTGAACCCCCCTCTTCTGTCCTGCAGGAAGGGGGTGATTGCACCCAACTTATGGGGCATACGACCGGGAAACCCAGCCGGGGGCCCGGTTAGAGGACGAAGGGGTTCGCTGAGCCCCCCTGCCCTCCCCATAGGGGGTGATCGCACCCCACCACTCGTCCACACGAATATTCTCATTTAATACCACACTTTTATATTACATGATATTTTGATGAAATAGGAATTCCTTGGATTTTGAAAAATTGTGATTATAGGATTGATTAAAATAGATTTTGTTTTTATGAGGGTTACAAGTAAAATAAAGTAAAATGTTATGTATGTCTGTTTTGCTTTTTTTCAGTATTAAAATAATGTAGCCACTGTTTAATAAAATGTACAGTTAGCTAAAGTATTACAAATAATAAATTCTGTTTGTAATATTTTAGAATGAACTGATTTTCATGCTAACTTGGATCCCATTCACCTAGTATGGTGCCAACAGAAAAACTCTGACTTTCCAAGAAGAAAGAAATAAAGTAAGTCAAATGATAAAGATTGTAACTAAACAAACCTCTGTTAATTATTTATTATAGTGTATCTTAATTTCTTCAGTTTGTTAACTCCTTATTCAGCATAAAAATAATCATGAACTCATTACATTTTTTACTCTTGCTTTTATTATATATGAATTTAAGTCCTCCTGGTAGGGATTGTCCCCTATTTCCCTCAATTCCATCTTGGACCTATGGATGCTGTAGTACTTCAGGACAGAATCATAGAACACTAGGACTGTAAGGGACCTCAAGAGATCATCAAGTCCAGTCCCCTGCCCTCATGGCAGGACCAAATACTGTCTAGACCATCCCTGATAGACATTTATCTAACTTACTCTTAAATATCTCCAGAGATGGAGATTCCACAACCTCCCTGGCCAATTTATTCCAGTGTTTGACTACCCTGACAGTTACAAACTTTTTCCTAATGTCCAATCTAAACCTCCCTTGCTGCAATTTAATCCCATTGCTTCTTGCTCTAGCCTCAGAGGCCAAGATGAACAAGTTTTCTCCCTCCTCCTTATAACACCCTTTTAGATACCTGAAAACTGCTATCATGTCCCCCCCTCAATCTTCTCTTTTCTAAAGTAAACAAACCCAGTTCTTTTAGCCAGGGGCAGATGACGGTTTTGCAGGGCCCCGGGCAGCATACTTCCACGGGGACCCCCCTTTGCCATGGCGCATGCACATGCGCAGCGGCACCACGGCACATCTGCGGGGCTTTCTGAAGCGCGGGGCTCGGGGCGGCCGCCCCGTTCGCCCTGCCGTATATCCGCCCCTTCTTTCAGCCTTCCTTCATAGGTCGTGTTCTCTAGACCTTTAATTGTTCTTGTTGATCTTCTCTGGACCTTCTCCAATTTTTCCACATTTTTCTTGAAATGCAGTGCCCAGAACTGGATACAATACTCCAACTGAAGCCTAAACAGCAGAGAGTAGAGTGAAAGATTGATTTCTTGTGTCTTGCTCAGAACACACCTGTTAATGCATCCCAGAATCATGTTCTAATTCTAGTTCTAGGGCCGAGTTCATGTCCCAGACTTGCAAGCAAACTCCTGCTTTTGACAACGCCTGTCTGTTACTCACAGTATAACTCTTGCTTACTTTGATTTAAGCACCAGGCCCATGCTTCAGGCTCTTTCTTTCTCCTACAGATGCTACCATATTTACTTCTATTAAGACAAAACACACACATGTTGTCAGAAGGCTTGAGAATTTATTTTAAATATGTATATGATCCAAGTATAATAATTATTGATATAAGACTTCAGTACAGATTTAATGCTTCAAAAGAGGTAAAGAAAGTTTTAGACAAATTCCTGATTCCATTGTGTTATCTATTAACAAATGCAAACAGACAGCAAAGAGAGGCCTTCATATAATAGTCAGTCAAAGACAAACATTTATGTGCATGTGAAATATTGCAAGCACATGTTCAATCAATACGAGGTATTCCTCATGTAATTTCACCCAAAAATGTCTATTTCCAAGAAATTAACGAAAGAAAAATACAATAAAAGAAAAACTGAACTGCACCTGTCTTTCATCAGAGTTCTCCAACTACTGAAGGAAGAGTCTTATTGAAGTTCGTACATCAACTTCAATCCTGATGGAAAGAAGGGAGTCACAATCCAGAGCTAAATTATGTGAACTATTGTATAGTAAGAGGATTCACAAGACAGCAACTGCTTTGTGAAATTGATGCTGGAAAATGAATTAAGATATTGTTTAGTTGGTTTAGAAAGATAATTGGTATTACGCTTGGATTTTCATTGTATTGTCTTAAAAGAAGACCCCATAAATCAAGAGTTTTTAACACACCTTCTGAATTGAACTTGGTCATGAAAGTCAAGAAACTTCAATGCTTCTTATGTAAATGGTTTCCAACATGACTCATTGCATTTTTCAAATTGAGGGTAATGACTCAGGAGCAGTTTTTCTTCTTCCACCTTCCCCTTTAGGATTGTGCACACTTCCAGTTATATAGTGGGAATGGAGTCTTTGTGTTCTATTGAATGAAAAGCTGCACCTATGCCCAGATCTACTAATAAGGGAGCTGGAATGAGTTTTATACTGGGTGGGTATGTGCTGACAGCCACTGTATTAAATTGCAAATGCTGTGAAAAATAGAAACCACTTCAAATCAGGAAGTGTGCAGCACCTCCCCACAACCCTAGTTTCAGCACATATGAATCTACATAGACAAGCTGGGACAAAGAGTGGAAAAGAATCATTGGGCACTCTATCCACATGCACCTACATAAGGGATAGGCATAATCTGCCTCATTATTATATAACATACATCTGTACTTTAAGAAAAGTATTTCTTCTGGTACTGAAAAATATTCAGTGGTAATTATTGTCAAATATGTTTCAACTTCCTAAGGAATGGCCAAAAATAATATACAAGCCAGAGCCCTATACAGTGTGATTTATTCTAATTGCCAAGCCCTCACTTTAATGTTGCATAATAAAACTTCGGGAGATATTGTTGAGTGCAGCTTTTACAACACTGCAAAGAAAAGAAAATCAGAGGTTTGATCTTTGCCATGTTATAAGGATATGGTTACTAGAACCTTATTTTTCTTCTGTCACCATCAGGTGAACTACTTCCAAAAACAGAGTTTTGAATAGTCAGGGGAAAATGTCTTTTTACCATAAATCGTCTATGAATTCATTTAAACACAAACTTTATTTTTACTTCAGAGAATTCTCATACCTTCAAGAGTTTCTGACCTTTAGTATTGTATTGAAAGCCCCCTTTATAGTGATATAACGAAAATAAAAGTTTGTAACTGTAGGCTAATAAAAAAGGGAATAGTCTCCATGAAATTAAATAAGTCTTTGTGCAGCTGCTTGCTTTTATGGTTACTGTGGAAGAAACAGATAGTTTCCTTATGATGAACAAAAAACCCCAACAGCCCATTTTTTCCTCGCAAAGATCTCTAATAAAGGAATGCAACTTTTGCTATTCTGCAAATTTTGTTAATTTGAACTTCACATTTTGTCATGAAGGCATCTCTGGTTTTCTACCACATTCTAAAACATTCAGCTCACAACTCTAAACAGAATGATGCCAGCTGTCTTAGAAATCCATTAATGTCTTTACTATGGAACTATTCAGTGTTCTCATTAATGATTTAGACACTGGAGTGCCAAGTATGCATATAACATTTGCAGATGACACTAAGCTCGGAGGGGTTGCAGACACGTCGGAGGACAGAATTAGAATTCAAAACCACCTTAAATTGGAGAATTGGTCAAAAATAAAAAAGATTAAATTCAATGAAGATAAGTGCAATGCACTATATTTAGAAAGGAAAATATCAAAAGCACAAGTACAAAATGAGGAATAATTTTTTTGGCGATAATATTGCCGAAAGAGATCTATGGTTATAGTGGATTACAAACCGAATAAAAGTCAACCATTTTGTTTAGCTGAGAAGACTAATATCATTCTGGGGTGTAATCAGGAGTGTCATATAGAATACTTTGGGAGGTAATGGTCCTTTTCTGCTTGGCACTGGTGGAACCTCAGCTAGAGTACTGTGCCCAATTCTGGATGATACTCTTTAAGAAAGAGATGGACAAATTGGGAGAGTCCAGAGGAAAGCAACAAAACTGATATGTTTTAGAAAACTTGACATATGAGGAAAGGTTAAAACTTTGGGTATGTTTTGTTTTGGGGATGAAGATGGAAGGGGGAGCTAATCATCTTCAAATAGGCTGTGATAGACTCTTCTCAATGGCTGCTGAAGATAGGACATGAAACAATGGGCTTAATCTGCAGCAAGGGAGAGCTAGGTTACATATTAGGAAAAAAATGTTTGCTGAAAGGGTAGTTAACTCTGAAGTAGGCTTCCAAGGGAGGTTATAAAATCCCCTGGTTTTAAGAACATGTTGAACAAACACCAGATGCTGTAAGTTTATTTGGTACTGCCACAGAGCAGGCAGCTGAAATTCAAAACTTCTCAAAAGTCCTTTCCTTCCCTTCCCTATATTTCTAGGAATCTAAGAATGTGTAAAAATTACTATTGCGCAGATAAACCATTGGTTTTCGCTGAAGTTTCAAAATGCTACCAGTTTTAGCATACTTTTCAAAAGAAATTTGTAATGAAACCCTTCAAACTATCCTGGAAGCACTAGGAAGGAAGTATAAATAAAGGCACCAAAACTTTTTGCTAAAGTATCATAGAATCATAGAATAATAGGACTGGAAGGGACCTCGAGAGGTCATCGAGTCCAGCCCCCCGCCCTCAAGGCAGGACCAAGCTCCGTCTACACCATCCCTGACAGATGTCTATCTAACCTAAAGTAGAATTTCTTTAGGTAAAATCTAGGACTATCAAGCAACGGAAAACTAATTATGATTAATCATGCATCCAATCACACTGTTAAACAGTAATTGAATAAAATTTATTTAAATATTTTGGATATTTTCTACATTTTGTTTTATATTATAATTTGCAATTTAATTAATGTGTAACCCAGAGGTACTAAGATGGACAGTGAAGTCTGCTCTACAGACTTAGCTAAGACTCAAGTCCTCAGCAAGAAGGACTGAACTTGAGTCCTGAGTTTCAAAGATATTCAGTGTTAAGTTTGGAGACCACACAGAAGCTTCTGGTACTACAGAATCTTTAGCCCTTTCTAAGTAATACGAATTGCTAAAACAATGTTTCATTTTTTCTTAACTTTCCAGACTGTCTTCCTATTCATACTGAGTGCAATCTATGATGTTGGTTATAATTTTTAAAGCTCTGATTATATGTAGTTATCTGACAGATCACCTCTAACTATGTACCCCAATATGACAGACCTTAGGATGCAATCCGGACTATATTCCTTCAGTTCTCTGACCAGGGGTGCCTTTTCGCTAAAGGAGCACTAAAAGATGATAACGTCATTGTAGAGAAACTAAATAGATTCTTTGTTTCAGTCTTCATGGCTGAGGATATTAGGGAGATTCCTAAACCTGAGCCGTTCTTTTTAGGTGACAAATCTAAGGATTTGTCCCAGATTGACGTGTTATTAGAGGAGGTTTTGGAACAAATGGATAAACATAACAGTAACAAGTCACCAGGACCAGATGGCATTCACCCAAGAATTGTGAAAGAGCTCGAATGTGAAATTGCAGAACTATTTAACTGTGGTATATAATCTTTCCTTTAAATCATCTTTTGTACCTAATGACTGGAAGATTGCAAATGTGAGGCCAATATTTAAAAAGGGCTGTAGAGGTGATCCTGGAAACTACAGACCAGTAAATCTGATGTTAGTACCAGGCAAATTAGTTGCAACTATAGTAAAGAATAGAATTGTCAGACACATAGATGAACACAATTTGTTGGTGAAAAGTCAACATGATCTCTATAAAGGAAAATCGTGTCTTACTAATCTACTAAAGTTCTTTGAGGGGGTCAAAAAGCATGTGAACAAGGGGGATCAATGTCAATAGTATAGTTAGATTTCCAGAAAGTCTTTGACAAGCTTCCTTACCAAAGGCTCTTAAGTAAAGTTAGTTTTCATGGGATAAGAGGGCAGGACCTCTTATGGATTGATAACTGTTCAAAAGGCAGGAAAGAAAGGGTAGAAATAAATGGCCAGTTTTCAGAATGGAAAGAGATCACTAGTAGTGTCTCACCAAGGCCAGTACTGGCAGACCAATTTTATTTAACATATTTATACATGATCTAGAGAAAGGCATAAATGGTGAGGTGGCAAAATTTGCAGATGATACTAAACTGCTCAAGATAGATAAAGATAAAGCAGATTGTGAAGAGCTTCAAAAGGATCTTACAAAACTAGGTGACTGGGCAACAAAATGGTAAATTAATTTTAATGTTTATAAATGCAAAAGTTATGCACGCTGGAAAAATCCACCCCCCCTCCCAAAAAAATCTCAGCTATACATACAATATTATAGAGACTAATTTAGCTACAACTACTCGAGAGACAGATCTTGGAGTGGTGGATAATTCTCCCAAAACATCTACTCAATGTGCAGCAGCAGTCAAAAAGCCAACAAAATGTTAGGAATCATTAAAAAGGGGATAGAGAATAAGACAGAGAATATTTTATTGCCTCTATATAAATCCATGGTACTCCCACATCTTGAATACTGCGTGCAGATGTGGTTGCCTCATCTCAAAAAAGATATATTGACATTGGAAAAAGTTCAGAAAAGGGCAACAAAAATTATTCGGGTTCTGGAATGGGTCCTATATGAAGAGAGATTAAAAAGACTGGGACTTCTCATCCTAGAAAAGAGGAGATTAAGGGAGGATATGATAGAGGTCTATAAAATCATGACAGGTATGGAGAAAGTGAATAAGGAAAAGTTATTTACTTGTTCCCATAACATAAGAACTTGGTGTCACCAAATGAAATTAATAGGAAGTAGGTTTAAAACAAACAAAAGGAAGTTTTTCTTCATGCAGAACACAGTCAACCTGTGGAACTTCTTGCCAGAAGATGTTATGAAGACCAGGATTTTAATAGGATTCAAAAAAGAACTAGATAAATTCATGGAGATTAGGTCCATCGATTCTTATTAGCCAGAATGGGTAAGAATGATGCCCCAGCCTCTGTTTGCCAGAGGTTGGAAGTGGATGAAAGGAGAGGAATCACCTGATGATTATCAGTTCTGTTCATTCCCTCTGGGGCACCTGGCATTGGCCACTGTTGGCAGGCAGGATACTGGGCTAGATGGAGCTTTGGTCCGACTCAGTATGACTGTTCTTATGTTCTTACATTTATGTTCTTTTCAGTGTTTTGCTGTGAGAACAACCATTCCAAGGCCTGCTTACACACAGCCACTCGCATGCAAATTACTCCCAGCTGAGTTGTATGAGTGTTCTAAGCCAGCCATTTCTGCATTACATTAGTGTGATACTAGAAATCTCCCCTTCCCAAGCGTGTCCCTAGAAACATTCATCTTGCAGCACTCACTTGTACAGTACAAGCTCATATTAAGATTGCCATATCTTTTTAACCAGTATGCATAGATACTGTTATTATAAACAAAGGATCCCAAACACTTCAATCCAAACTCACACTGGTTTAGATAAAACAACAGAGAAAATGATACTATAAAAAGATTTTAACTGATTATACATAATGAGGCATAGAAGTCAGAATTAGTTGCAAAGAGCTAGAAGGAAACACAAACTAATGCCTAACTTATTAGTGTAGAATAGTGATAGAAATGTAGCCGTGTTAGTCTGGGGTAGTTGAAGCAAAATGCAGGACAATGTAGCACTTTAAAGACTAACAAGATGGTTTATTAGATGATGAGCTTTCGTGGGCCAGACCCACTTCCTCAGATCAAAAGTGATCTGAGGAAGTGGGTCTGGCCCACGAAAGCTCATCATCTAATAAACCATCTTGTTAGTCTTTAAAGTGCTACATTGTCCTGCATTTTATTAGTGTAGTGAATTCAAAGCAGAGATTCCTCTCACCATTTGCCTGCAGCAGTCTGGCTGGATCTTTTATCCAGTACCACTCCCTCAGGTAAATAATGCTTTCTTTGTCTTTCAAACTTTGTTGATGTAGTGAGTATATATGAGGGGAGAGAGGTGACTTATGTCCTCTGTGCTCCTCTGTGAGGAGGGAACCCAAGTACATCTGCTACTCTGGGTCCCTGCCCTAGAACCCTATAGCTGGCAGCCATGTACTGCCCTCCTCCACTCTCCTCTAATATCTGCCCTCCCTGAGCCACACCCAATAGTCCATGTATTCTCTTGGCCCCTTGTATCAAGGGCCCAGCCTGGCTGTTATCAGGCTGGAGCTGCTGATGGCTCCCCTGATGTTGCCCAACATTGTTCTCTCCTTGGTGCTTCCTAATGGTCCCTAGCAGGCCAGGGTGACACGCCCCTCTGCTCTGCCCTTTATATCAGGACTCCTCCAGCAAGCCTTTTCCCGCCTGGCTCTCAGTAAGCCCTTCCTTGATTGGCTTGGCTTCTGAGCAGCCTCTCAGGCCTGCCTTAACTCCTTACATGTCAAACTAGGGCAGCTGCCCCACCACAGACCATTTCCCTATATTTGGAACATGCCTTAGTGAACATAGAGTAGGATCTTATAACTTTAAAAACAAAGTCATTACCACAACAATACCAATCAGCAAATTGTAAGTTTTCAAATAATATCTCATTTGTACAAGATTTATTACAGTATTGTAAAAATTGTGAATACAGGGTATCGTCCATCACACCCAGCACAGTCACTGAGTAGCTGGGGCTCCTGGCATTGAATTTCCAAGACAAACAGCAAAGCATTATTATCAGAAAGTGCTAACTTTTAGCATTTGCCCCCATTGACAGTCAACCAAGTCAAGAAATTACCAGCCTTAAGAGCACAATACAATGTTTTATTTGTTTTTTTGCTTCAGAGTGTTTTCTTCTTTCACTGTTTTATTCTATTTTTAGTCCTGACAACAATGCTGCTGACATCCCTGGAAGCAACAATAATAGGTCTTAAATGCTTCTAAGTGTGGTTAATTTTATGTCATTTGTGTTTCTCTTTTGTACACAAGCACAATCTGTCATTATAACAGACATTTTATAAACTAGGTAGTATCCTCTGTCTAAGCTATGGGGAAAATTGTGTTTCTGAATAAGAATGAATAGTATTGTCTACAAAAAACCTTTGATCCCAGTGATACTGTCACAGGGCTTTCCCCTCCCCCCAATGCTTTGTAAAATTAGCTTATGAATAAAACTGAATAGACACTAGAAGCAACATATCATTTTTAAACTTATAATCTGCTGAATCAGTATATCATATTTTATGCATTTATTATTCTTGTTGTGTGAAGTTAGAAATATGAAGTGTGAATCTGTTTTTAATTCTAAATGTGCTAATGAGGGCCATTAGTGATACTTTAGGAACTCGATAGATCAGTACTCAAATCAATGACCCATGAGTGATTTTATTTTTCCTTTAAATTTAGTCTCTTAGTCCTTGGTTCCAGAAAGGCATGTGACCATGCCATCTCACAGTAGGATCCATCTTGATTCTGGTTCTTTTCCGAGGAGATGAGATTGAACAAAAAGTTCATGCCCTGGGAGAAAATCTATTTAAGGAATGGAAAATAATCAGGGCTTTGTCTTTAGCAGGCTTTTGAGATTGCCTCCCCACTCTAGAGGATATACATGAAGAGACCTGGAAACAATGAACTGTAGCAAAAGGGTGAAGGAAAAGCTACTGGGCTCAGATAAGAAAAAGATCAACATTGGACTAATTCTTTAGGGTAAGAATTCACATGTAATAAGTTTCTTGTTGCATGAAAATTAGTTGGTGTGTTTTATTTCTTTTGGCTTAGTAACATAGGGTATGTCTACACTGCAAAGTTAATTCGAAATAACAGCCATTATTTCAAATTAACTTTAATAGCATCTATACATGCAAAACGCCAATTCAAAATTAATTTGAAATAGCAGAGAGCCTAATTCAAATTTGGTAAACCTCATTCTATGAGGAACAATGTCAAATCCGAAATAGCTATTTCGAATTAAGTGCTGTGTAGACACTTAATTCAAAATAGGGGGCCTCCAGCCCTTCCCAGGGAGCCCTGGTGGCCACTTGGGGCACAAACAGGAAAACTTACTCTCCTCTCCTCCAGCCCCAGAGCCATTAAAAGGGTAGACCCTGGCCACAGTGCATGTGCCAGCTCCAAGCCTGCCAGCCCAGAGCTAGCAGTGGCCACTGGGACCCTTGACCCAGTGGCCCCAAAACATGAGCCAGCAAGCCACTGGCAGCCAGCCTTCTACCGCTCCGCAGGAGCAGTCTGCCAGCTCCCAGGAGCCTGAGAGGGGCTGGAGAAGGTGGGTGCCTTCCTGATCCAGGGTAGAGATCATTGACCATATTCAGGTTTGGGGGGGATGCCCCCAATGTCCATGATCTCCGCACTAGATGGAGGAATGTAGCTGTCTATGGCAGGCTAGCTGCCAGCCTGGACACCAAAGGCCACATGTGAACCCAGGAGCAGGTTAGTGTGAAAGTCAAGTTGGTCCGATGAGACCCCCAACCCTGAGTCCTGAGCTTCCCCTTTGTCAGCCGATGGTCAGGGTAGTGCATGTGTGTGTGTTACACCCGAGTTTTCAACCGCTGAGACACAAGGACCCGTCGCAGTTGGCAGTCTAGGTGAGACTGACGGGCACCCCGAGGAGTTTAACATCTGTGTCTTTACTGCTAGGATCTGGATCCCTTCGCGGCGTGCAGCCAACAGGCCAACAGACGCCCCAGAGTTTACAGGGAGACCCTATTACACCTCAGATTTTGACTGCTAGGATACACGATCCCTTCGCAGTGGGCAGCCTGGGGAGGCTGAGAGATGCCCCAATGGATCTGTCCCCTGGAAGTGACACGATCCAATGCTCAAGCTCTGCCTGTATCTGTCCCTTCTCACCGGCTGGAGTTCTTTTTAAAATTGTGCTTGGTTCTGTTACAGCAACTGAAGGAGTCAGGTTACAGCTTAAACAGTTACTATTTTATTGTTACAGGGTAAACTTAGCTGTTAAATGATACTACTGTGTTACAGATAACACAGCCACTACAAAGGACAGGACAGAAATTAAACTAAGAAGTCACTTACAGGTACCATGAAAACCCTTTTGGTTCTCTGAGCTCTTATTAAATGCATGCAAAATAGACACCTAGCAGGTATATATTCTCACCCCTGCGTTCCAGACTTGGCGTGGCCAGCGTCTTTCTCTCAATCCCTCGGGAAGAAGTAGGGCGAGGTTGGGCATCCCACAGACCTCGGGAGTCAATCAATACCTGCCAGCAGGTGTAGATGATTGGCGCTCAAATGGGGTGGCCTACTAAAACCCTCTTTATACTCCTTGGGTCATGTAGGCTTCTTCCTGGTCTCAAGTGGCCAATTAGGAAAAATGGCTTTGAAAGCCAAGTTTCTCACGAAGGGTGCAAAGCATAATTCACACCTGGGAAAATGCAGACAATGGGCACCTCTGGTATGTGATGGGTAAAGGTTCCTCTCCTGGGACAGTGCAGGCGTGTCAGTTACTGGTACTAGCCATCAGGGCGACGGGAGGCCTCCCAGTCATTAGCTAGCCCATTTACTGTCTGGTTTCTGTTTATGATAGAGTCAGGGACAGGCAGCACACCTGCGTTCTCAGGGCATCAAAGGCTGACTGCCTTTCTCTTGCTCTCTGGGGGGAGGGGGAAACAAGATGGGGTTCATGTCTGGCTACACCCTCCCCCTTCTTTTCCCTGCTTCCCCCTTCCAGCTCCCTCCTCCCAGGTTTCCCCCTCTCCTCTCCCACCCTCTCTCTTTTCCTCTCCCACCTCCTTTTCCCAGTCTCCCCAGAGGTTCATCCCCTCCCCCCCCAGTTTTGTTTAATAAACCCAGTTTCTATTTTTGAACATACATGTCTTTTATTTGACATCAGGAAGGAGGGCTAGAGAGGAGTAAGTGGAAGGATGTGAGAGAAGAATGGGGCAAAACCCCCGGTGGAAAGGACCGGGGAGGCTCTGAGGGCTCTGAGGGGTGGACACGCTCCCTCAGGGCCTCCTGGATCCTGACCACCCCCCGATGGACCCCCCAGATGGCAGCCTGCAGCAAGTACAGCCGGGCTGATGGCAATGACCCCACAAGACACACCTGAATGCCCAGGGGCAGCTCTGGCTCCATGTAGCTCAGTGCTGTAGTGTCCTGTGTTCGGGCACTCAGGGCACTCCAAGACAGTACTGCTTTGCTGTCCCTCATCAAGGTAGACAAGCAAGAGGGGAACCCTGAGAACTGTCTGTCCAGGGCGTGGGTAAGGTCCCTTTAATCACGGAGCTCAGTTAGCCTCAGGCAGCAGCCCCACACACTAAGTCCTAACCTGATGCCCTGCCGGCACTGGTTCTGGCCAGCCTTAACTTCGGTTCAGGGTCCACTCAGTGTGGATGTGCTATTTCAAAATAG
The DNA here is from genome assembly GCF_052426305.1 of Pelodiscus sinensis. Lineage (NCBI taxonomy): Eukaryota > Metazoa > Chordata > Testudines > Trionychidae > Pelodiscus > Pelodiscus sinensis. The sequence continues at coordinate 54,191,984 of NC_143055.1, read as the reverse complement.
CAAAACACTATTTCAAAATAGTTTTTGTGTATAGATGCGTTATTTCAAATTAGGCTAATTCGAATTAACTATTTCGAATAAAGTTAATTTGAAATAGCGCTGTAGTGTAGACGTACCCTTAGTTGGATCTGTCTGTTTTCACTTTCAATCACTTAAATCCTACTTTTTATACTTAATAAAACACGTATGTTTATTATCAAACCCAGTGTAAATAATTGTTACTTGTGGAGGGGAGCAACTACTGTACATAGTTCTCTTTAATTGATAAAGGCATTTTTATGAGCTTTATCTGTGCAAAACTTTTACAGAAGGTGAGATGGATTTATTGGATTTTGGTCCCTTTTATAGGTTATGTTTCTGAGTGCTGCAAATGATCCTATAGCTCTTCTAGAACTGAGTTGATTCAGCCTTTGTGTTGCTCTGAAGGGAGTGGTTATATGAAGTCTGTGCTTTGGCTGAGGGAGACCAGAGCTTCTGGCCCACCAAGACAAGGTGGTGGGGAGCCCCAGAGGGCAGGTACACTTGATAAGTGGCTTGATCAGCACACCGTGAGACTTCTCTGATCTAACCTGTTACAGATACCTTTTGAATTCTATGTACATTTTAAGTGGCATTAATCTTAAAGTAATACAGAGAAGATATGAAGAAAACAATTGTAGTGACCCAAATTCTCTTGTGATGTAACTATATCAGTGCAGTCAGAGCAGTTGAGTATTTAGCTCTTATGAACACAATGCAATGTGCAAACAATGTACATCATCTCTGTGTTTGCATGTAAACCTCACCTCTCCATATCAGGGATCAGTTATGCATTATGCACATATCTGGTGCACATTCTGTCATTGTTACATGAACTGAACTTGTAATGACAAGCTCATTGTCAAGTCAAGCTCATTGTTGTCAATCAATCAATAAATAAAAATCAATTGTACTCTGTACACCCCAATTACATAAAGGTGGATAATTACTGGTGGATGCTCTGATGGAAATAATGTCATATGTATTATTCCTAATAGTGATTGATTGTTATTTTTCACTAAGGCCACTTTATACATGTAAGCCATGTAAAAAGGTCTTCAAATGGGAGTATTTTTATTGCTAGAACAGTATAAAATAGCCTCAACATAAAAGAGAATCGAGTCCTTATAGAAATCTATATTACACCCTGTGGAGAAACAATATCTGAGTCTCTTGATGCCTTGTTTGATGACCTAATAGAGGAGATTTAACTAGAGATTTTTAGATCGTTGCTTTTTTCCAAATAGTCATCCTTAGCCAAGTTCTAGAGTAAAGAACCAATAAAACAAATATCTTCAAATGTGGCAGCTGCTTGCTTGTATTTAAGGTGAGGGAAGAAAGAGAAGGCAGATCTTCTGTCAATGATGACTTAATTAGCATTAATGTTAAGCTTCTGAACCTCTGCCTCCTCATCTGTTGATGTTTTATAAGAACCTAGTTTGGAATCCTAGATCTGAATTCATACACTGGCTCCCAGTAGGTTGTCTTGGATGATGTTTCTATTGTCCTCATGTAATTGGGGCCTTAAAAGTCAAGATTAAGTTCCTACTACTATTTAATATTAGCAAATATTGTCATTCTAAATACAAAATCAATTGTATATATGTATGAAACTGATATATACAGTATAATGCTTAGGGCTTTATTAGAAGAAAACTGGATTGAAAGGTGAAAGCAGAGTATTTCAGTACAGTCAGTGCATGTGTAGTTGATAGCTCCTGCCTAGAATTTAAATCAGTGGATGAAGACTTGTTAAAGGTTCAAAGTGAGAAGCTGGCCAAAGGAAGGTGAGCAGCTAGAAAAGCAATCATATTTGCTATGTTCAAAACTTTACATGTTATTGATATTAAAGGAGCTATACCAATTTATACCAGATGAAGATCTGCTCCCATAATTTAAAGCAACATTCACACTCAACACAATGTCAGTCTTAAGAAATCTTTAACTGATGCTGAAGCTTACTTGCCTATCCCTCAAAACTCTTCAGACTGCCAGCTTCCTGATGCTTCACATGCTTCACTTAAGTGGCAGCTGGAGGAAGCTGGAGTATTGATTTTAACTTTTTCTTCACGTGTGAAAAGTCTTCAGTGAAGGAGATAAGAGCATTTATCTTGAACCAGTAAACCAAATTAGTCCTTTTCTTTAGATCCAAGCAATCTTCAGCCCTGTCTCTATAAAACTAGGACATTTTGAGGAAAAAAACAAACTTTAGTTATCTTCAAGTTAAGGAAGCTTAAGTATATTCCCTGACAGAAGTGGAAACACTAAAATGCAAGGGGAAAATCCTCTCTCAGTGTAAATTGGCATCAACAGAGCTATTACAATTTATACCAGCTGAGAATCTGCTTCCATGTATTAAAACAACATTCATACCTCACTCAATAACAGCCTCCAAAATGTGCACTCTTACCGGCACATCCACACAAACACATGAATATTCTCTTCAAACCCTTTTCAGTTCAGTTTGATCCCCCTTCAATACAGATAGCAACTGAAAAGCACAAAGCTCTCCCCTCATTCTTTATATGGAACAATTGAAAGTATTAGGACTGCTTATTGAAAGAAGAGATGAAAAAGATAAGGGCAAATAAAAAAACATGATAAAATACATTATTTGGAAGGTAAAGTGGATCCATCTATTTAAATTTTCTTGTAATACAAGACCAAACTGTGAACAATCACATATGTTGAACTCAGATCTACAGATGGCGTGCAGGTTGCGGCCACCACCCAGAAGCTTACCTGAATAATCAGGGAAGGGTCTAGCAAAATGTTAGCACCTGATCCTGTCTCTGGCTTTGACCCTTGGCTCCAATTGCTGGGTCTGATCGCTCTCTACTGGGTCATTGCACAGAGAACCATCCAATTAAACTCAAAATTAACATATTTAAAATTAATAAAAAGAAATACTTCCTTTAAATAATGCATAGTTAACCGGAAGAGTTACATTAGGTAATGTCACATCACAAGCATGCCAAGGCAGCACAGTCCAATGGCTAGAGTCAGTAGCAATGGCCCTCTGTCCAGGGTACCACAGCGGGACTTCCTCCCTCCCCAGGGCATTAAGCTCTCCTGACCCAGTGTGGGATATGCAAACCCCGTCACAGTATGGTAAAATAAAATAATGGATATACATTTCTTCCTTTAGGGTATAAACAATGACTAGCTCTCTGGGAGTAGGAAGAAACTTCCTCTCTGAATAGAAAAAAACCCATTTTTTTCATTTTTCTCTGAAGCATCTGGTAATAATCACTGTCAGAGATGGGACACCAGATTACATTGACCAATAGCCTCATGTAACATGATTTCCTGTAAGCGATACTGCTTTATACTGAATGGAGCCAGAACTACTCAATTATGTTATAGGCCCAATGCTGCAAACAACTAATAGGGATTGTCCCTATACGAAGTGGTAGAAGTGTCTGTATTATAGCAATAGGTTCAGAAATCTAGCTCTGCTCCACTGACTTTCTGGTGATGTGCAATTTATCATTGTCACTTGGGGACCAGCTCAACTCCAACTGACTTCATTTGTGAGTGTTTTAAAGGATTCCAGTAAGAACTGGCACTAAATGTCAGGATATAATATGCCTGCATGTATATGTATATGAGAAAATATGATATATGAATAAATTATTATGAAAATTTTCTAGATCTTCTACAAAGATATATTGGGAGAGGGAGAAGGTTCTTAAATGTATTCTATGAATAGACAACAGTGAAAGTAGAATTCCTTTTGGTTTTTGAGCTTTAAACTCTAACTAACTGAAGTGGTTTCCAAAAGAACCCATACATTGTATAGCAGAATATCACTAATATTTTGCATATTTATTTTCTCTGTGTATTTCACTATCAGAGACTCTGAATTATGTCCTTTTCTTGGGTAATATTATCAGGAGGGTCTTTTAAATCTTCTGGGTTTTATTTTGTTACAAATAAAAATCTATGATCTAAACATCTGCAACATGAGAAATCAAAAATGTGCATTACCAACAGCCCTTGGCAGGCATTCCCAAAGGAAAGAGTCACATTCCAATGAAATATTTTGATGCTTAGGTCTTGTTGAGGAAGACTCTGACAGCATAGCACTAAACTTTTGTTCTTAAAAAATGAAGATTCAGTTTCTGTAGTTTTTATCTTTCAATAAGAAACATAATTGTCTTGAAGCAGCAGCTAAGGATGAAACTATGGAAGGGGGTGCTTTGGCTAAACATTGGTAACAATTGCAATAAAGACAAGATAGAGACCCTGGCATATAAAATTGCAGTCAAGGTTGCATGGCAGAAGTTAAAGATGAGATAAAATTGACTTCCCGATTTTCTAGAGCTAGAGGAAAAGACTGAATTCTTATTTTTCAATAGTTTTGTTTGGTGGTTGTTGTTTTTTCACTTTGAGTAGCATAGCCTCAATATCCTTCATTATTTCTCTCACATTCTGAAATAATATATTCTGAAAAATTTTGAAAACAGGGAAGATGAATACAAATCTTAAAGCTTGAAAGCTTTAGTTACAGAAGCTATGCATTCAAAGTTAACTTTTCTCCTTTCTCATTTCCATTTTTTGTATGAGGCGTTGAAACATCCACATAGCTTCTGTGAAGAAAATCCTTCCTGTTTAGCATACTAGAATTCCTTGATTGTATCAACAAACCAGTTGATAAAGGAGAACCAGTTGACATAACTTATTTGGACTTGTGAGAAAATTCCTTGTGAGGACTTCTGTAGGACTGTGGGGTGGGGCAGTTCTGTGCTCCCAGAAGGGGCAGAGCCTTAGGCATAAGAGGCAGGGTTGAGGAAGCCAGCCCTCAGCACTGCCCAGAACTTGCCACACGGCAACCCTCCCCATCCAGCCTTCAGAGCCATGTGGAGTGCACCATATGGTGCTACGGCAGCAACTTAAAGGGTCCAGAGCACTGCCACTGCTCCTGTGGTAGCCATAGAAGCTGGGAGCTCTAAGCTCTTTTGAATCATTGGGCTGAGGGGCAACTGCCCCCTTTGTCTCCTCCCTGTTCTCGCACCTGCTGTAGAATGAGAGACTAGGAAGATTAGGAGTGGATAGTTTAAAAAGGAAATCAAGGGGGCACATAATGCCAACATTTAGCTCCTGCTGCTGAGGACTAGCCAGCACGGCTTCCAGGTACATTAACGATCTTAGTTGAGTAGTGGTAGGACTGCCTGATTGGCTGAGGGGAGACAGTGGGCCTGCTTTTTACGCTCAGCGGCAGGCTGCTGGTTGCTCAATGGTTTGGTCTACAGTTGTAATTGCATGTGTGCAAGTCTTTGGGAATGGGCTGTGGGTAGATAATATGAGCTTGCTTCTATGCTAACTGAAATCAGACCAGTACTCCTATTGACTTCAGTTCTGCAGGGAAATGGATTAGTGAGGCCATCAGTCTATATATCTGGGTATGTCTACACATCAAAGTTATTTTGGGATACCATAGGTATCCCAAAATAGCTACCCTGTGGCTTCACAAGCCATCCATTATTTCGAAATATTTTGGAATGCTATTTCGGCATCCCGGTAACCCTCATTCCATGAAAAAACACTTTAAGGGATGTCTCGAAATAAATTTTAAGTTTAGAGTGCAGTGTAGACATAGCCTTCAAACCTAAGAAAAACTATTCATTGATAGACTTTGGGAAGAAACTCACCCTTTAGAAAGGCTATTCCAAAACAGGGGATGTTTATGGGTTTTTTTTTAACATTACTCTGAAGTATCTGAAACAGGTTGGTATCAAAGACATGGTATGTAGCAGATGGACAAATGGTCTCTTTGGGATGCCTATTTTTAATGGATCTGTGAAAAGAAATCTATTACAATAGAAAGCTAGGGCAAAATACTGTACCCATTAGCAATATAAATCCTAACAAACTACTGTTGTCGATAGTTACTCCTAATTAATGTAAATGATCAATGTCCTTTATAAAATAAAAAAATACATATTTCTTACATTTAAGTATTCATTACAATTCCATTATTATATGATCATACAGCAACAGACTTGCTATTAATACGATAAAATTTCAAAGAAAGTGCAGTTTTTTATATTCTCCGTTTCACATATGAAGGATAATAAACTAGGGTATGTCTACACTACAAAGTTAATTTGAACTAACAGTCGTTAGTTCGAATTAACTTTGATAGGCGCTACACAAGCAAACCGCTAGTTCGAACTTAATTCGAACTAGCGGAGCACTTAATTCGAACTAGGTAAACCTCATTCTACGAGGAGTAACGCCTAGTTTGAATTAAGTAGTTCGAATTAAGGGCTGTGTAGCCACTTAATTTGAACTAGTGGGAGGCTAGCCCCACTACTGGTGGCAACTCTGGGCACCGCCAGGGAAACTCTTCTGCCCCCCTCCCGGCCCCGGAGCCCTTAAAGGGGCATGGGCTGGCTACAGTGCCCATGCCAGCTGCAAGCCTGCCAGCACCCAGCCAGCAGACCCTGCACCTAGCACGGCACGAGCCAGTCGCTCGCTGCCACACAGCCCTCTGCCTCTTCCTGGGACCAGGCTGGCAGCTCCCAGGAGCCTGCCCAGGGCCGCAAGAGGCGGGCACCCGCCTGGTCTAGTGCAGAGATCGTGGACCTCATCCAGGTTTGGGGGGAAGCCTCCAACGTCCATGACCTCTGCACTAGGCACAGGAAAGTGGCCGCCTAGGGCAGGATAGCTGCCAGCCTGGCCACCCAGGAGCAGGTGTGCATGAAAATCAAGGTGGTCCACTGAGACCCCCGACCCTGAGCCCTAAGCTTAGAACATAAGAATGGCCGTACTGGGTCAGACCAAAGGTCCATCTAGCCCAGTAGCCTGTCTGCTGACAGTGGCCAACACTAGGTACCCTGAAGGGGATGGACTGAAGACAATGACCAAGCCATTTGTCTCATGCCATCCATCTCCAGCCTTCCACAAACAGAGGCCAGGAACACCATTTCTACCCCCTGGCTAATAGCACTCCATGGACCCAACCTCCATGACTTTATCTAACTTCTCTTTAAACTCTGTTCTAGTTCTAGCCTTCACAGCCTCCTGCAGCAAGGAGTTCCACAGGTTGACTCTTTGCTTTGTGAAGAAGAACTTTCTGTTATTAGTTTGAAGCCTGCCACCCATTCATTTAATTTGGTGTCCTCAAGTCCTTCTATTATGGGAACTAATGAAGAACTTTTCTTTATGCACCCTCTCCACATCACTCATGCTTTTATAGACCTCTATGATATCCCTCCTCAGTCTCCTCTTTTCTAAGCTGAAAAGTCCCAGTCTCTTTAGCCTCTCTTCATATGGGACCTGTTCCAAATCCCTGATCATTTTAGTTGCCCTTTTCTGAACCTTTTCCAAGGCCAAAATATCTTTTCTGGGGTGAGGAGATCACATCTGTACACAGTACTGAAGATATGGCGTACCATAGTTTGATACTTCCCCTCTTCCTTCTTCTCCTGGCTTCCCCCTTCCAGCTCCCTCCTCCCAGGTTTCCTCCTCCCCTCTCCCACCTCCTTTTCTCAGTCTCCCAAGAGGTTAATCGCCCCACCCAGTTTTGTTAAATCAAGAGAGTTTCTATTTTTGAACACACGTGTCCTTTATTTTGTACATCAGGAAGAGGGGCTAGGGAGGGGTAAGTGGAAGGAGGTGAGGGAGGAATGGGGTACGAGCCCCCGATGGGGAGGACTGGGGTGGCTCTCCTGCAGCCCCCCAATTGACCCCCCCGGATGGCAGCCTGAGGCAAGTGCAGCCGGGCTGATGGCTGAGTGCTGTGATGTGCTGAGTGTGGGCATTCAGGGCACTCCAAGCCAGGACTGCTTTGCTGTCCCTCATCGAGGTAGAGAAGCAAGCGGGGAACCCTGAGAACTGTCTGTCCGGGGTGGAGGTCGGGTCCCTTTAAGCACAGTCCTCGGCTAACCTGAGACAGCAGCTCCATGCTTTAAGTCCTAACCTGATGCCCTGCCGGCACTGCTTCCAGCCAGCCTTAACTTTGTTTCAGTGTCTACTCAATGTGGACATGCTAGTTCGAATTAGCAAAATGCTAATTCGAACTAGTTTTTAGGTCTTGATGCACTAGTTCGAATTAGTTAGTTCGAATTAGTGCTGTAGTGTAGACATACCCCTACTGTCTGGTAAGGCAAACATTTACCTACAGTAATATATAAGATTCATACTTAGCTGTAATTATTTCCTATTCTAAGTGGAGAAGAATACTGTTGCCCCGATAGCGCATGGTCACTATGTGTAACTCTTGTCTTTATTAAAGGCAATCATGATTTATGCTGTGTGTTATACAGAAAGACCCTACCAAATGCATACAGGTAATGGTATGAAGGTAACACTTCAGTAACACTTTGTCAGACCCAGCCTACCTCTAACAAGCTCCACAAAGGGAATGAAGCAACTCAATTTCACCCAGAGTAGTTAATCAGACAGCAAAGCACCTGGGCACAATAAAAAGTTAGGAACCTCAATAAGATCAACTACTGAGAAGAAAGGATGGTCCACAAAGGAGAGCCTGAGCTAAATGGAATCTATGTTCCAAAGACAGGAAGCAGGAAGCAAGCTCCTAGAGTGTGTCTAGACTACATCCCTCTGTTGGCAGAGGAATGTAAATGAAGCACTTTGAAAGTACAAATGAAGATGTGATTATGCAAATGAAGCATGGAATATTTAAATCCCGGCTTCATTTGCACTTTCAAAGTGCTTCATTCACATCCCTCTTCCGACAGAGGGATGTAGTCTAGACATAGCCCCAGAGTAGAGAATCAAAAAAATAATAATAAAAAAATAAAAGAAAGAAAAGAAAAAGAGAGTTCCTAGAAATAAAGCTTCCAGAGAGAGCCTGGAACAAGGACATAAGGAAAGAAGATGGTTCTCGTGGGAGAGTCCTGGTAGGCAGACTGCCTGGAGGGTCGTACCCAGTATTTGTGGTGACCTCTGTAGACACTGTCATCAGAAGAGGATTCCACACAGCAGTAACAGAAGATCTGAGGTGAGAGCAAACAAATGATGTGCCTGGATAGAGAGGAATACTGAATGAAAGCTAGGTAATAGACAAGTTGCTTAGGCCAGAAGGTGAGAGAATGCTTGTGTGAGAATGCATGCATGCCTGTGTGAGATTGTCTGTTAAATAAAGGGGACTGCCCTCCTGGGGAGGGTGCTTTTAAATTTCCAAAGCCAATCTGGACTTGTTAATTCTCCAGGCAGAAGGAAATCAAAGCAGGGCTTTCCTGCAGTGCTGTGCCTGAACACAGCAGGGGCATGCTGGATTGACACCCCTGCCCTCATAGATCCTTACTTTCATATTTTATTCACTTTAAGACAAATAAAATATGAAGCTTCATATTGCATCAAGAAACTTTTCACATAGCAACCCCAGTACATTGTTGCTAGCTAAAAATATGCTATGTGTAAATTTCAGCAGCGCCTTAAGAGTGTGAGATGCTTTTCAGACAGAGGAAGATAGTGTCTGTCCAGAACAGCATGCAATCTAACAAATAAACATAACATTTTTAGAACTGGGTTTTTCAGAATGCAATTGTTCACTTGGGTTTGTTTTTACATTGTGAAGCTAAGATTCCTACCTTGGAAAGACTCAAGCACGTGCTTAACTTTACTCAGTATTGAGTAGTCCCTCTGAAATCCAACATGGAAGTGTATCCCACATCCACTCAGTGTAGTGCTCTGTTTTCTTCTGTTGGTGGCTGGGCCACATATAGAGATTGACCTTGCCACAACTTTGGCTAATAGAACTGCGGCTTTTAGTTTGTGCTCTTGATTCAAAGGTTCCCCATTCAATCCCTACTGCTGACAGTCTGCCCAGAGGCACAGCATTATACAAATCTTTGCAGAATAGGGGCATATTCACATTTTTTTTTCTGAAAGGGTGTCATTGTATATCCTGCAGCCTTCCTAGTGGTATAATTCTGAACATTTCTGAGGTCTCTTCCAGCTCTATGGTTCTATGATTTAGAATGAATATAAATTTTGGAGCACTGTTTCTGCTATGTGAAAATGATTCCTCTCTCTTTCTTCAAATGTATTTTTGAGACAAGAGAAACCAGTACTTGTAATAAAAATGGTTATTAAAATCGTAATAATTGTAATCATATTAATCATATTAATGGCACTGTAAAATCAAGCAAAATAAACTAATTTTAATAAACTAATTTAAAAAGATTTGAAGTCTTTACTTTCATTTAAGCCACTTTATCAGCTGTGAGAAAAAAAATAAAAATCATAAAAGCATCTAACATACATTTCAGGCAGCTACTCTGACTCACAGAGACATGTAAATGGCTCACTATATCCCTAAACTATTCTTATTTTCTGAGGTCAAACTAGGTTGATTACTAATTTGCAGAAACTTAAATAGTTAGTTCCTGATTACAGCCAAAACACTTTAAATCATACACAAGCTTGGCATGTATTTCTGCTTTGGCTATTGCAAGCATATACAGTGCTACTACACAGCTTTCTTTTTATAAGTATGTTACTAAAAATAGGATTTCCTATGGTTAATACAATTGTAGAGTTACAGAGTACCAAGAAAATGCCATTTAAGGGTATGTCTACACTTGCACCCTACTTCGAACTAAGGATGCAAATGTAGGCATTCGATATAGTCAATGAAGACAGAATTTAAATATCCCATGCTTCATTAGCATGATCTCGCCAGCACGGTACTCCGATCAACAGCTGTTTCGAAAGTGAAAGTGCACACCGGGACACGTTAGTTCGAACAAAACCCCAGCTCTCCCTGTGCCGGAATCGGCACTGGGCCTTACACACAGGTGAGGGGTTATAGAACCCAATCTCACCTACCCCGAATGGATTCTCCCGGTCTCAAAGAACCAGCCACAGACTCCTGGTCAGTTTACCCTTTAGATCTTACCTACAAGATCACACTGGGCCAATCCTTTAGATTCTAAAATCTAAAGGTTTATTAATAAAAGAAAGAATAGGTTGAGAGTAAGGTTGTTAAGGAAAATACATTACATGTACTAATCACCAAGTTCTTGATGCAGGCTTTCAGAAGAGATGTTACAAACTGCTATCTTAAAAGTCTCTGGTGTATATCCTATGTCAGAATGGGTCAACAATCCTTCATGGCTCTCTGTCCCGCTCAAGGCTGCATCTGGGATCAGTAGCAGAATTGAAGACAAGATGGAGTCCACCTCATAGCACTTATATATCTGTCCTGGTGTCTTCCTAGCCAGAGCCTGTCACATGGTCAAGTGACCTGTCTGTGTTTCACATACTGACAGCCATTATGCCCTGGCTGGTTTGCATGTTTCCAGATGCATTCCTCAGGTGTGTATTGGCCTCTCGGAAAGCCATTGTCCTTGAAGCAGTGCTAATTAGCATAGTCATCGACTGAACAATCCTTTACAACAGGCATTGCAGGCCAATATCAGCACAGAGTCCATATTCATAACTCCACATACAAACATCACACAAGTATATGAGTAGCGTACATAGAATCAGTAGCACATAATATTTCATTTGATACCTCACATGGCCCCCTTTGTACAGACTTTGAGGCAAACAGTGATCTGGCTGCTCCCCTTAAAATCCAATAACGTGATACCAGGCAAGCTGGGGGCGACATCCAGGCTCTGGGCCTGAGGTTCTCCACCCCATTACAAACACTGGCACCCTATATTAAAATCTATAGGTCAAGTATGTTATAGATTTAGTAAAAGAATGAATATTTGTCATGTTTATAAAGACTTTCATTGTGTAGGATTTTAAAGCAACTGGGAAAAACATAAAACTATTCGGAAAGATCAGAGTCAGGAGCACATCACAGTAAGAGCCCCAATCTTTCCATCAGATGCATAATGATAGCTCATAATGAAGGAGTTCTTGACATGAAGGTAGAGTATGGCCCTGAATATCTTTAGCAGATGTGTATTTCCCTCATCTTTTTTGTTCTTATTGTTAGAATGATCTCTAGTGGTCTCAAAGTAGGACTTAATTCTAACACCAAAGTACAAGTAATATATTTAGAAGCATACTTCTCTTGAAAAATCAGTGGCACCAATACTGAAGGTTCTCAGCTGGAGTGAAGCAATGTGGTTCCACTACGACAATGGAGGAGGTACACAAACTTATAATAGCCAAGAATCGGGCTCTGAATTTGTAAATCTCTCTAATCTGAAATGGGATTGGTTCTCATAAAACCATGAAGAAAAGAGACAAAATCATCAGGGAAGTGAAAGGGCAGCCTGGGGGCACCTGAGCCCTGAGCCCCACCCTCTTTATGGAGAGTGATGGGGAGAGGAAGCTCACTCCCCACATTGGTACGGAACATTGCTGGCTGTTCCCCTCAACTCCCTGATGAAGAGGAAGTGCACAATTTGCATCATTCCTCCCTCTGGCTGGGGAGTGCAAGGGGCAGCTGAAGCTGGACCTGCCCCAGCCCAGCTATAGCTGCTGGAGCTGCACTGGCCCTGGAGAACCACTTCTTACCTAGCCCCAGGCTGCTTCAGTAAGAGAGGGCTGGACATAAATTAATATTTTACTTTATTTAAAATGAAATTTGGTAAATAAACATGAGAAAGTTAAAATACTTAAATCTGTTTAATAATTTAAATTAAACCATTCTCCCTAGTTGCAGCACTAGCAAAATGGCTCGGGAATAATTATGTAATTGACCGTGAGTTTCCATTAGCAAGTGGTAATCCACGGAAAGGTTTGCATTGACCCAGGGGGTCCATGGAGTGTGCAGGGGAGAGAGCCCCTCCTCCCTCCCTGGCATGGCCCAAGGCATGAGGGTTTAATCTTGGCACACCACTTCAGAAAGGTTGCCAGCCCCAGTTGTAGTGTTTCATAAAATTAAACAAAATTGTTCAATGTTTTCTGAATGAAACAGTTCTGAGTGAAAATCTCATAACCAGCAATTTATATAAAATACAACTTCATATTTCATAGCATCTTACCAACTGTACTTTCAAATCCTTTAGATTTGAAATAGTTTCCAAATAGAACTTTTATAACTAAAAAAAATCAGCTACCATACAGAGTTATTAAATTCAAACTACAGCTTACTTTTCCGCAGTTATATTGCTTGCATTTTGGACTTCACTTATTTTGGACAGTGAAACCAGACATATCTCTTTATTCCAGCTCCTTGAGAATAATCAGGGAGTTGATTGAGGAGATATGTGAGCCATGAGTTATTATTTTGAGAAGTCATCTAAGTCATAAAAGATTCCAGAAGACTGGAAAAGGGCAAATATCAAAGAAGGAAAATAAGGACAAACCAGGAAACTACAATCAGTCAGTTTACCTTATGAACCAGGAAAGATAATGTCACAAATAACTAAGTTAATAATTAAGGAATCAATTTGCATACATCTAGATAATGAGGTGATAAATAACTGTCAGCATATATTGGTCAAGAATAAATCATGTCAAACCAACCTGGCAGCCTTCTTTGATTGGAAAACAAGCAATGTGGATAAGGGGGAAGCAGTAGATTTGATATAGCTAGATTTTAGTAAGGCATAATAAGTGGTGTTCTAGTGGGATCCGTTTTGGGGCTACTTTTGTTCAATATCTTCATCAATGATTTAGATAATGGCGAAGAGAGTACCCTTATAAAGTTTGCAGATTATAGCAATCTAGGATGTGTTGCATGTGCTATGGAGAATAGTATTATAATTCAGAATCACCTGGACAAACTGGAGAAATGGTCTGAGGTGACTAGAATGAAATTCAATAAGGATAAATAGAAAGTACTCCACTTTGGAAGGAACAATCAATTTCACACATTCAAAATGGGAAACATCATTCTGAGTTTTGTAAGCATGGCATGAGAAGTAATTTATCATCTCACCCTGAACTGATTAGGCCTCAAGTGGAGTACCGTGCCCACTTATGGGCATCATATTTCAGGAAAGATGTGGAGAAATTAGAGAAGGTCCAGCAAAAAGCAACAAAAATGATTAAAGGTCTAGAAAAGATGACCTATGAGGCAAGATCGAAATAACTGGGTTTGTTTAGTCTAGAAGAGAAGATAGGGAAGAAAAGATAACAGCTTTTAAGTATCTAAAAGGGTGTTACAAGGAAGAGGGAGAATATTATTTTATTTAACCTCTGATGATAGGACAACAAGTAATGTTCAATTTGCAGCAAGACTTTAGGTTGTACATTAGAAAAAACTTCCTAACTATTAGGGTGGTTAAGCACTAGAATAAATGGCCTTGAGAAGTTATGGAATATCCATAACTGGAGATTTTTAAGATCAAGTTTGACAAACATTTATTAGAGATGGTCTACATGGTGCTTGGAACTGCCATGAGTGCAGGGGACTGGACTTCATGACCTCTCCAGTTCCTTCCAGTTCCATAATTCTCTGATTCCTTAGTCAATTTCATTTGATCATCCTCATGCATTTGTTCACTACTATGGCATTTGAACAGCAAATCTTTCAATTAAGTTTAAAATTGAAGCAAATGTATCAGTGAAATTTAGAACATGTATTTGAATCTTTTGCTTCTTTTGTCATACTTACATTTGGGATCCTGATTAAATGCAAGTGCTCCCCTAAGCAACTGAGGAAAACTCAGTAAACTGTGCAAATTAAACTGCAGAGCTCAGTTTCTTGTTATAAGTACATCATTACTAGGGCCACATAGTAATGTTTCTGAAATTAATGTTTAGAATTGCATAAGCCTGTTTGGCAGTAAATCTGTTTGGCAGGAATCTTAGGCTCTAAACTATGCTATTAAAGTTCACTCATTAATAAGATTGAACAAGAAGCAATCAATTCCTATTATGGAATAAAAAGACTAATAATAAAAATTTTAAAAATATCATTTGTTTAAGTGCAGGATATTCTATTTGTGAGGTTATTCTTAAAATCAAGATTTTGCACATGGTAAAAAAAAATAAGGTAATTTGAGTTTAATATTCATATTCAGAACCAGTATAGCAATTTTCATCTTCAAAAACAGATCTACAAAACATTCCTGTGAGGAAAGCATGGATCTCTACATGGACTATTCGGGCTCGTCTACACTGGCCCCTTTTCCGGAAGGGGCATGTAAATTTCACCAGTCGTCGTAGGGAAATCCGCGGGGGATTTAAATATCCCCCGCGGCATTTAAATAAAAATGTCCGCCGCTTTTTTCCGGCTTTCAAAAAGCCGGAAAAGAGCGTCTACACTGGCCCCGATCCTCCGGAAAAAGCGCCCTTTTCCGGAGGGTCTTATTCCTACTTCAAAGTTATTACTTCAAAGTAGGAATAAGATCCTCCGGAAAAGGGCGCTTTTTCCAGAGGATCGGGGCCAGTGTAGACGCTCTTTTCCGGCTTTTTTGAAAGCCGGAAAAAAGCGGCGGACATTTTTATTTAAATGCCGCGGGGGATATTTAAATCCCACGCGGATTTCCCTACGACGACTGGTGAAATTTACATGCCCCTTCCGGAAAAGGGGCCAGTGTAGACGTAGCCTTCTAGTTTTATGGTACTGACATAGTATCTTAGATGGCTTTAGCAAAATTCAGAATTTAGAACTGCATTATGTTTGCACTGGGCCCAGTACAGACGCTGGGGCCCAAGACAGCAGGTGGACTAGCAGGAACTTGAACCCCACCTTAACACAGTTCATTGTTAGTAAATAAACATCTGTAAAAATAACATTGAATCAACACAATTTTTGCCAGCGATCCTCCTGACTGCTTTTCTTGTATGATGCATCACTTCTCCCATCCCTTTTCTGTCCCACACTCTATAACAAACTGCACTAAAAGCTTCCCTTGTAACTATATTGACTTAGTGGCAGGGATACAACTGCATAAAGCTCAGTGCACAGTCATCATGTTGTTACTTAAACTGTTCAAGGCAGGGAATGTCTTTTTCTGGATCTAAGCATATTAAAACAGGACCTGATCTTAATCAGGACTCTGAAATACTATTGCAATACAGATATATAATAATAAAGTAGGATGATAACATGAAAGATGGCAATAATTCAGGCTATGTCTAAACTACATTCCTCTTTTGAAAGAGGAATGTAAATGAGGCTGATTGAAAATTCAAATGAAGCGCGGATTTACAAATCTCGTGCTTCATTTGAATAATTGTGCGAGAGCGCTTTTTTGAAAAAGGGTTTTTCAAAAAAGAAACCGCAGTCTAGATGGGGTTCTTTTGGGGAAAAAAAACCCTTTTCCAAAAGAACCCCATCTAGATTCTGGTTTCTTTTTTGAAAAACCCTTTTACGAAAAAGTGCTCGCACACGATTATGCAAATGAAACACGAGATTTGTAAATCTGCACTTCATTTGAATTTGCAATCGGGCTCATTTACATTCCTCTTTCAGAAGAGGAATGTAGTTTAGAAGTGCCCTCACAATCCTGCTAAAACAAATATTTTTCAATTACTTCCTCATTTTATTCTTTTTCAAAATATTTGGAAATGCTACAAAACAGATTCTTATTTTATACGACAAAAAGTGTCTTATTCTCACTACAAATGCATGTTACATTTGATTAAATAGTCTAAGTCTTAGGCAAATAGTATTTGCAAAGCAGGAATCACATTCTGGGTAGGACTCACTGTTGTTATAGTAGTTATATAAAGACAAGGATAATAAATTATGCAAATTTAATTATTTATTTATTATTATCATTATTGTTATTATTAATGGGGAAGAAGTTAACATGAACAATTTTAGATGCTTAGGAATGTTTCAGAGTGTTTTCAGATTTAGGTCACTTAGTTCTGAAATTTCTCTTGCTGTAGCAGCTTCTAACTTCCTACTGTCTTGTCCAGTATGTCTTCAGTAATGGGTAGTCTCTGACTGCAGCTGCAGATTTTCCTTTTAACATGCACCACCTTTGAAGAGTTCAGTGTGTTTGAAGGGTTTGACTTTGAATGCTGTGTGACTCAGTTTCACAGTTTAGTTATTACAAGTCACTGCCAATTATATTAGGATTGCAGGTTGTAGTTTCAAAAAATTATGTCACATTCTTTAGTATTTCAGACAATTCTGATAGTATTATGACATTGTTCTTTCACATTTTTAAGTTTAAGAAATGGTTTGACTCACTGACT